>NW_025410053.1:0-9363 GCF_002201575.2 Neomonachus schauinslandi
ATGACTCAAATTAGAATGGAGGGAGGAGAAAGGCGGGGCTACGACTCCCGTACTGCCCCATTTGAAGACGTCTATGCTGCTGTCCGTGGTGCTGATCGAACCGGCCTTGGGATACTGGGAGAATATGAGATCAACAGAAAATTATTTAAAACGGGGTGCGCTTGGTGGTTTCCCTCACATCATTAGCCCATTTCTCCACTGCCAAAGCCCCAACACCCCCACACTTGCCCAAAACCCTCACCCACACCTATCAACATATTCCGTCTCTGTGACTCTCTCTCTCTCCCTCCCCCCCATCCCCCACCCCCGTCTCACACACACACACACAGTGCATTCACATACTGGCCTTCCCACCCACAATCTCACACACACACACACTCACCTTCTCATGTGCATTCTCACCTACCTCGATTTGCACACAGACCAGTCTGTAAGCCAACTTACATCATCCTGGCCAGCGTATGCTGAGAAGAGGCATTCCCTTCCTCAGACTCTTCAGGCCTAAGGGGGCACACAGTGGCTCACTGGCTTCAGGAATGCCCAACTATTTCCAACAAGGCCCCAAGAAAAGATAGCATGTCTGGATTTCACCTCAAACTTCCATTTTCCTCCAGGGCCCAGAAAGCCTGGAGTAGACACTACTGCTATGAGTCTGTATAGCATTTGGCTCAGAATATAATAGAATAAATCTATATAGAGCCATGAGGAGGACATCCAGCCCCCTCCCACCACCTCCCCCTGCTTCAGATCTGTGCTGCTTCCTTTGCTATACCAACCCTACAACGCCCTTCCCTTTACACCAGTTTATCAGTAATGTTGGCAGATGTCAAAACAGATCCATATTGGTGTGTTCCCCCTGTAGTGTGTATAGTGTGGACCTTGAACTCAGAAAGGCTGGATGGGAACCAAGGCTCTGCCATGAATAGCTCTGTGTGATCTGAGGGCAAGGCACTTCATTCCTCTGGGAAGTATGTTAAGTCTTTCCTTCCAGTGCTGCCTGGGAAATTTACAGAGATGTCCACATGCTCAGTAAACTCAGTGCAGCACAGTGCAGATGTGCTTTATTAAAATCATTAAGAAGCTGGAGGCTCTGGGGCAGCATTTTTTCAGAGTTCACATTGTGGCCCACTAATAGAGGCAAACAGAATTTTTTAAAGATTTTATTTATTTATTTGAGAGAGGGAGCATGTGAGAGAGAGCACAAGCAAGGGGGAGAGGTAGAGGGAGAAGCAGACTCCCCACTGAGCAGGGACCCTAAATGCTGGACTTGATCCCAGGACCCTGGGATCATGACCTGAACTGAAGGCAGATGCTTAACCGACTGAGCCACCCAGGTGCCCAGAAGAAAACAGAATTTTAATGAAATAGATTAGAACAAAATCAAGTAGAGTAGAATAGAAAATATCAGAGTGCATTATATGTAGTAAAAATAACATTTCATCTCCTTTTTGCCTCAATTGTATGTGGTGTGTGTATGTGTGTACTTTGTCACCACACAAAATTATTTCTTAGTATGATTGGAAATAAAAAAATTTTAAATACTTAAAAAAGTTAAGTTTAACTTAAAAAAGTTAAATACACAGCATATCAGTTAAGAACACAGACCCAGATTCCAAACTGCCTAGTTTCAAAGTCCAGCCCTGCCACTTTCTAGCTATGTAATCTCAGATAATTACTTAACCTCTCTGTACCTCATGTCATGATTTATAAAATGAGGATAATAGTATCCACCTCATAAAGTTGTTGTAAGGATTAAAAGAATTAATCCTCGTAAAGCACTTAGAACAGAGCCTGACACACTCTAATTATGTAATCATATTAGTAGTTGTTATTGCTGCTAATGCTGCTGCTGTAGATATACCAGTAGGTTTGATGGAATATACCTACCCACATTCTTAAACCACCTATGTAAAATTCCCATTAATGGTGTCTATCTTAAAGGACTAGTAAAAGGATTAAATTAAAGAATACCATGGATAATGCTTAACACAGCACCTGGCACATAGCAAGTGCTCAGTAAATGTTATGTACTATTATTCTACCACGGGGTCAGTCCAAGGAACAGGGAGGACCTGAGACCTTTGGCCATGGTTACTTCTTTTATCCTGGAAAAGAACCCAAAATGAAATGCCACTCCTTCAATCCCTACTCTAGCCCAACTGCCCCCAGGAAGCCCCAATGATAATTTCTCCTCTTAGGCAAAGGGAAAATGTCACCAGTCCTTGAGCAACTACACTACTGGATGAAAAGAGAAGCTCAGACAGTCCAAAAAGTCTGTTATCTGTTAATAATTCATAAATTTGGGGTGCCTGTGTGGCTCAGTCGTTAAGCGTCTGCCTTGTGCTCAGGTCATGATCCCAAGGTTCTGGGATCAAGCCCCGCGTCAGGCTCCCTGCTCCTCAGGAAGCCTGCTTCTCCCTCTTCCACTCCCCCTGCTTGTGTTCCCTCTCTTGCTGTGTCTCTCTCTGTCAAATAAATAAATAAAATCTTTAAAAAAGTAATTTATAAATTTGTATGTCTTCTTTGGCCTTAACAGACCACCAGAAATCCTCAACTACAAATCAATGACGTACTCACTTATCTTGCTGTTTGCCTGATCCTAAAACCTCCTGATTGGTCAGTAGCCCAAGGATACCATGAAGTTGAAGGTGGGGGATATGACATCCATCCAGGTACAATGGAACTCCAAAGAGAGCAAGAAAAGTCATATTTTCACTACAGCTGGACAGATGGAAGTTGGAGTTGAGGAAAACTTCCCAGGAGAACAGGTAGTCATTGTTTCTTAAAGGAACTTGCATTATGTCTCCCATTTAGGGAAGCTTTATATAAAAGAGAAAAATTATTCTGGGGTGGCCACCATGTTTATAGAAACAGGGTGAACAAAAAACCTTCAGATCTGGGGTTACAACCTCTTCTATTAGCCTAAGTAGACCTTGGTTCAAGGGACACCTGGAAAGAAGGGGCAAATCTGGTGGTTTTAACATTTGGAAGCTCTTGTTCAAGCCTCCTTTCAGTTCATCCTTCTCCTGTGAAGAATGTTATAAGGCAGATTTCCCCAAATGGATGGTGGGTTAGATGAAATAACATCTTGTTGGAGAATTCAGTGATTCTGTGATGGCTATGTCCCTGCCATATGCTGAAGCCTGTCTTCATTTTAGAAAAAGGGAGGAAGACACTAAGAGGAGGAAGGAGACATGGATTCTGGAACCTCCAATCTGACAGGGAAAACAGACCCACATTCATGACAAAGACCAGAAGTCTGAGAGGGCTGCTTTTCAGCTATATCATCAGATGCTCAGGAATGCAGTGCCTACTGACAGTGCCCATTCTGGGGCAATGTAGAATGCAACTAATCTGATGGGAAAGGTAAGAAAGACTCCCTGGAAAGGGTGAGAACAGACGTCAGTAAGGAGGTAGGTGGGCAGTGTTGGTGAAAAGTGTGCATGGAGGTATTTTAGAAAGTGGACAGTAGGGAAACCTGAGCACCCTTGCAGGAGAGGCCGGGATTGTGAGACGCTGTGATAGTGGAGAACCATTTGAGGCAGAGACCTCAGAAGCAGGGAGTACTATCTCTGGGATTCTGCTTCAATGCTATAGGGTGGGAGGCAGCCTGTGGGCTCTACATCTGAGGGTACCCAAACATCTGCACACCAGGCTTGCAGGTATCCAAAGGGCTGTGCCCTTTCTAACCTTGTAGCTCATGCTTTCTGTTCACAGAAAACAGGCGCAGGCCAGGTTTCAGTGAGGGGAATTGAGGGGTGAAGGAGGGGCTATTTACATAACACTCAGGCTGTTGATGAGGGAGCTGACCCTAGGCCAGCCAACAAGCAGAACAGCTAGATTCATGAGTTGAGAGGCCCAAGTCAGAGTCCTGCCTCTTCAGCCTAGACGGCCTGGGACAGTGGCCAATTATCCATGAGAATTCACCAGAGGAAGGAGGGGCCAAAGGCCTTTGTGGGTAGCCTGGGGGAATGGGATGAAGACTGACTCAGAAGCTCTGCCCTTGGTGAGGTCCATCCCATTAACCAGGCTGAACCCCTGCACCTCCTCCAGCCTGTGAGGGTTCATTGCTCTAAAGCTGAAGCCAAGGTCGCCCACCTCTTCAGATATGTCCATACCTTGCCCTCAGTGCTGCATTCCCTCCCCCATCAACTTCCTCCTCCTCTGCTCTTCCACCCCTGCAGTGTCCCCCCACCATTCACCCATGGGTCTTCTCGTTTTTCCTCCACTGTCCTCCACTTCCCTCCCATTCCCTCCATCTCCCCCAATCTCCCCTCCCTCCCATTCTCTTTGCCCCTCCCCCAGATGGTCTTTGTCCTTTAAAAAGTAGCTCTAGAGAGTAATAGTCTAAGACCAAGCATCTTCTCTCCTCTTTTCCCTAGAAATCTACCTCCCATCCACTTCTTTTTTTCCTTCCCCAATCCTACCCTCAGTTTCTGCTTTCCCCATGGCCTTCAAGATTCTTGTCCTTGTTGGCTGGCTTTCCCTACCACTGCCATCATCATCCAGGTCAATGACTTCACTTTGGTCAAGGACACATCTACTCACTTCATCCCTCCTTCAGGCCCCAGCCAGGAATGTCTCCCTACCCAGGCCCCACTCCCAGGAATGGCTCCCCTCTGGTCTGCTTCATCTGATCCCCACCCTATCCTACCAGAAAGCTTTGCACAATTAACTACCAACCTTTGATGGCTCCATTACTCAGCACTTAATATATAGTTGGTATTCATTTCATTCATTCAACAAGTATTTATTGAGCACCTACTATGTGCCAAGCCCTTGGAATATATCCATGAACCAAACATTTGTGTTCATTGGTGTTTTGTGAGGTTTGCATTTTTGTTCACGATCTAGGTGTGTGTGTCCAGCTTTTCTCTTAGAACTAGATGCTTACCACAAACAAGGGTGAGCTCTCCTCCATCTTCTGGTCCTGAACCCTGACAGCACTATAAAGGGCCATGAAGAGGATGGTTGGGGGGCGGGGAGGGGAAGCCAGCTTTGCCACTAACTACACAACCTAGGCAAAACTCTTAACCTTCTAGGTCTCAGTGTCCTCATCTGACACCTGCCTCAGAGGATAATTGTAAAAATTAAATTCATTAATGCATGGTGGGCAATTAGCATGGTGTCTAGTATGAAGTAAGATGAACATCAAGAGATGTTATGTTTTTTAAATTTGGAAGAATACTCATAAAATGGTTTTCTACACTGAGCATATACTACTTGCATAATTTTTTTTAAATAACCACACACCCTAGAAAAACTCTTGCACAAATATACCTGAAGACACAGAAAAGAATGTTCATGGCAGCTCTGTTCATAATACAAACTCTAGAAACAACCATGAGACCATCAGGGTGGAGAGATAAATAAATTGTGGCACATTCACACAATGAGTACAATTCACTGTGAAAATGAACATTAACGCAGCTACAGGAAGCAACATTGAACAAAATAGACTAGACACAAAAGAATACACACAATATAATTCCATTTACATGAACTTCAAAAACTGGAAAACTAGGGGCACCTGGGTAGCTCAGTCAGTTAAGCATCTGCTTGCCCCTCAGATCATGATTCCGGAGCTGGGATGGACTCCTCATTGGGCTCCCTGCTCAGCAGAGAGCCTGCTTCTCTCTCTCTCCCTCTGCTATTCCCCCCGCTTGTGCTCTCTCACTCCTTCTCTCTGTCAAATAAGTAAATAAAATCTTTTTTAAAAAACTGGAAAACTAATCATTTATGTTTTAGGGATGCATACATTGGTTCTAAAACTGCAAAGAAAAGCAAGGGAATGAGCCAACACAAAATCCCAGAGAGGGGCTGTCCGTATTGCCAGAGCAAAGACTACAGTGGGGATCTGTCCAAACTTCTTCCCTCCTCTCTTCCCCCTCCCCCCACCACAAGTCTTTTTACTCCAAGAAAACATACAGATTAAATGTCCTTTTCGGTCTTCAAAAATTATCAGCAATTAGTAAGGCCTGACGTTTAACAAAATGGTGTCACATTTGAATTTTTTTATATCTTGTTTCTTTAAATTGCTTCTTGTTTCTTTAAAATTGCTGAGGAAGGGCCAGCCATTAGTAATTAGCTCATGATTTATGCATGTCATTTTTACAAGGAGTTACACTGGTGGAGAAGGTAACACATGTGTGAGATGTACCTTGACTCACAGCGCTTCTCCTCAGGACACCAGCCAGCTGGCTTGCTAGGAGCACTGGGGCTCAATTGTGGGCAGTGCCCAGAACTGTGATGAGGATATAAAGGGTCTCGGAAGTGCTGGCCCAGCTCCCCAAACACATAAAGTGACAGCAGGTGCCACACCCCTCTCTGGATAGCCAGATGGCTGACACAGTCCATGAGCCCATGTTTGTCCTGTCACAAGGCCTCACCCCTGAATGTTTTGCACAGACAGGCCTACCCCGAGCCCTGGTCTGCTCTCCTACCTTCTCTTTTCCCATCCACCGCACCCCCTTCCTCCCTCCCTAAGCCGCCCTACCTGCCTTTGCCCCTAAGACACAGCAGTCACAGGAGACTGCCAGGAGCATCGTTTCACACTTCTCTTTTCTTCTCTTTCATCTAATACAAATCTCTGTACTTCATGAGCTAATTTTTCTAGACCTGTTCTATTGGTGTGGGGTGCTTCATGGGTAAGAAGAACACAGTACCATCTGTCAAGACACTTACAGTTCATCAGAGATGTACAAATAACTAAAATTGCTCTTTTCTGGGGATGCCTGGGTGGCTCAGTTGGTTAAGCATTTGCTTTCGGCTCAGGTCGTGGTCTCAGGGTCCTAGGATTGAGCCCCACATCAGACTCCTAGCTCATCGTGGAGTCTGCTTCTCCCTCTCCCTCTCCCCCGGCTCATTCTTTCAAATAAATAAATAAATAATCTTTTTAAAAAAAAATTTTTAACTGCTTTTTTCTGTCCCTCCCTTCAATTCTCAGCCACAGCATCTTTTACAGATCTCCAGCCCCAGCCTCACACTGCCCCTGGGCTACACTCCCACTCCCATCAGCCCCTCCCGGTTCTAACCATCCCAACTCCCTGTGACTCTGTCCAGCTTCCTTAGACTGATTTCCCCAGCCAGAAATCCACAGCTACCCCTCCTAAACAACTTTCTCTACCCTCTTGAAATTTTCCAGAGATTGGGAAATCCAGGTGTTTTCATAGCTTGCAGGTGAGAAAGCATTGCATCTCCTGGGCTCCATTACTTACTAGCTAGGAGACATTGGGCAAGTTACTTAACCTCACTGAACCTCAGTTTCCTTATCTGTAAAATGGGGATGATGATACATACTTCATATGGTTGATGGAAGAATTAGAGATTGTTTATGGCATGTATGATATCATATAGTAGGCGGCAAAAAAAAAAAGAAAAGAAAGTATCTTCTTATCAAAATAGGACCTATGTTTTACTACAGTATTCTTTCTAATTATAAAAGGGAAATGTGTGCAAGTGATCTGATTTAGCATCACGGATGATAGAACAAGCTGATAATTTTGCTTCTTGGGGTGATACAATAAGAGTTATATAGCACTGTTTATGAACTATTCTGTCCAAAAAAGTTTCAGTTGAACCCAGTCAAGCCTGCAGACCAGCCCAATTCAGTAGATGCTGCTGTGATGGTGGAAATGTTCTATATCTGCTCTGTCCACTAAGTTAGTCAGTTGTTGCGTGGCCATGTGGCTCATGAAACTGGGGAAGTCCAGTTTGCATTTATTTAATTTTAACCAATTTAAATTAAATAGCCACACATGTCTATAGGCTATCACATGAACAGCCCAACTCGAGAGTTAACTTCCAGTTTAAAATACAAGGGACAGAGCCACAAGTTAAGTCACATAAAACCGGTTTTTTTAAAAAAATCTTAAAACTATTAGGAAAATTGAAAATGGAATGGCTAGTAAATGATTCTTTGGAAGTATTAGTTTTCATGAATGTGCAGTGGTATGGTCCCAATTTCTGTACGTGTCATACTTTCTGTAACTGTCAAATAGGCAGGCAGGAATGGCACCGTGTTAACCACTGTTCAATCCAAGTAACTAAGGGGAACATCTCAGGGTGTTTGTTATGCTATGCTTTCAGCTTTTCTATATGTTTGGAAATGCTCATAATGAAAGTTGAAAAAGACAAAAAACACAGATATTTAATAATCTGCTGGCTGCTGGCTTGATAGAAGAAACAGGATATATTTCAGCAGCCCACTGGACAGATGGAGATGGGGAAATGCAGATTTGTGTTACAGTAGCACCTCAGCCACTACTGAGATGGAAACTTCTAGACGTTATTTGTTAACACCTCAGTCTTTCCTGGGTCCCCTCCCAGCTACCCCTGACACACACACAGGTCCCCTGCTTCTCCGGTCTTCCTTCGCCTCTCCTCCCCTGGACCCCTTCCTAACTCCCCTGCCCTGCCCTTCTCTCCCCAATCTCCTCAGATGACTGCATGCCTTGCTAGGAGGGCACTTTGAAGATGAAACATGCTGAGTCCCCCTACAGCCCAGAGGTTGGCATCCTATACACAGAGGAGGGTGCGGGCCACTCCACCATTATTAAAGCACATTCTAAAGAGGTGCTGGACTCAACTAACCGCCCAAGCCCATAAAGAACAAATTGACCCAACTGCACAGCCAAGCCCTTCAGATCTGAGCATAAATAGGACTGGGGCACCTTGCAGAGCACATTGGAGTTTCCACAAGACTCCAGACCTCATCCCTGTACTCCACAACCCCGAACCTCCAGAAGCACCATGACCTGCGCATCAGGATTCTGCGGACGCTCCTTCAGCTGCATGTCGGCCTGCGGGCCCCGGCCCGGCCGCTGCTGCATCACGGCCGCCCCCTACCGCGGCGTCTCCTGCTACCGCGGCCTCACCGGGGGCTTCGGCAGCCGCAGCGTCTGCGGCGGCTTCCGCGCCGGCTCCTGCGGCCGCAGCTTCGGCTACCGCTCCGGCGGCGTGTGCGGGCCCAGCCCGCCCTGCATCACCAGCGTGTCGGTCAACGAGAGCCTCCTCACGCCCCTCAACCTGGAGATCGACCCCAATGCGCAGTGCGTGAAGCACGAGGAGAAGGAGCAGATCAAGGGCCTCAACAGCAGGTTCGCTGCCTTCATCGACAAGGTGGGTGTCCTTGATCACACACTTCCTGAGCCTTCGGTTCCTGGGCTAGGCACTGAAGAGAGGAGATGTGGTCCAGGGGAGCTCCCAGTCTGATGCAGGACATGGACGCACACCCAGGGCACTCGTGGACCAAAGACATGAGTATATAGAGCAGAGGCTCCTGATTTGATAGTGTGGCTATCACATGCAACCTCCATCCAGGCAGGCAGGTCCCCACAGAGAGACAAGGACAGGCTTGGAACT
>NW_025410054.1:0-1330 GCF_002201575.2 Neomonachus schauinslandi
AAAAAAAAGAAAAAAGAAAAGCTGTGCCCGGAGCTTTATAGTTGGTAAAGTAATCTCACTACTGGCTGCAAAATGAACAGAGGCAAATTTAGACGGCTCTTCCACAGTGAGGGGGGAGAAACAAGCATTTGACTGAACACTTCTCCTCTGTCAGATTAAATGCTTTCAATTTTACATTTAATTGCTTAAAATACATTTAGAATAAAAGCTTTGTTATGTCAATGCTTTCAATCAGAAATTATTGATATGGTATGAAGTACTTAATTTTATCCTAAACACTGTTAAAATATTCTTAATTTATACAAGGATAGGTACCATGCATATCCCATATTTTCCCCCTTAGATAAAGGTGTACATAGACAAAATTATCTACCATGAAAAAAATAAAACCAATGTAAAATAAAGGACTAAATTGTTCTGCATAGACTAGATGAGACACGTGTGAAGAGATTAAAGTCAGTGGGAATTAGAATAGCCAGAGAGAGCTTCATGGAGAATGAGAGACTATAAGCCAGGTCTGAATAGTGTAAGATTACGCAAGAGGAAGGGAAACTAAAAGGACAGAAAGGACAGCATGAGTAAAAGGCTGAGAGATGGTGAAATCAACCCAATTAACTCAGAGGATAAAATCTGATGGCAGGGAAATAAAAACAGATGTCCAGACAACAAATGAACGTTCAGAGCAGCATTATTAATGGCCATAAAGTGGGAAACAACCCAAAGGTGCATCAAATGATGAATGAACAAGGGTTTTGGCCCACAATGGAGTACTGTTGGGCAAAAAAAAATGAAGCACTTATATATGCTATAACACAGATGAACCCTGAAAACATTAAGTGAAAGAAGCTAGTCACAAATGACCACACACTGTGTGACCCCCCTTTATATGAAATATTCAGAATAGGCAACTCTATAGAGGGTGGAAGTAGACTGGTGGTTGCCTGAGGCTGGGGGCTCAAGGGCTAAGGGTTTCTTTTCAGGGTGATGAAAATGTTCTACTTGATGGCAGTGATAGTTGCACAACTCTATGAATATAATCAGAAACACTGAACTATACATGTTAAATGGGTGAATTGTATGGTATGTGCATTATATCTCAATAAAGGTTTTAAAAAATCCAATGGGGGCGCCTGGGTGGCTCAGTCATTAAGCGGCTGCCTTTGGCTCAGGTCATGGTCCCAGGGTCCTGGGATCAAGCCCCACATCAGGCTCCTTGCTTGGCGGGAAGCCTGCTTCTCCCTCGCCCACTCCCCCTGCTTGTGTTCCCTCTCTCGCTGTGTCTCTCTCTATCAAATAAATAAAATCTTAAAAAAAAAAAAAAAAAAAAAAA
>NW_025410054.1:1430-9361 GCF_002201575.2 Neomonachus schauinslandi
AAAATCTTAAAAAAAAAAAAAAAAAAAAACCAACGGCAGGACCCATTCTTAATTTCTTAATTCTCTCTTTGGGTGTATATACCACACATGATCTGAATATTTCTATGCATTTACAATATGTCTAAAAGGAAAAGAAAATGAAGGAAATGCCTAAGTTCAACTGGTTTGTAAAATGATTTTTCTGTACAAGTTATCCTAAAATCAGTACAGATTCTATATCCATTCATAAAAGTGAACATGAGAAATAAGACCATTGTCTGAAACATTCCATTAAAGATTATCTTCTGATTTTGTATGGCTCACCTCATCATGGTAACAGAGATATCATTAAAAAACATTGCACCTGGGTGGCTCAGTTGGTTAAGCATCCAACTCATGATTTCAGCTCAGGATCATGGAATCGAGCTGGTGTAGGGCTCTGTACTGGGCAGGGAGTCTGCTTGAGATTCTCTCCCTCTCCCTCTGCCTCTCCCCCAACTCATGTGTGTGCATGCGCACGCACTCTTGCTCTCTCTCAAATACTACATAAATCTTTTAAAAAATTGTACAGTAGGAAAAAAAGTCCCTCAATTTCTGTGAGGAATGATGAATAAGTTTCAACTTTCCTAAGGGTAAATACTATAAGAAAAAAAAAGGTATAACACAAATAGCAGAATGAAAGTCAAAGTTTAAGATATAAATGCATTGTGAAGATACTAAAATTACACTAAATTATAATGAAAATACAAAAGAAAATGGTCCATGGAAATTAGCATCCTAAACACTTTGTATTAACCTGCTACAGATTAACTGTTGACATGCTACATTTAATACATACCTGACTTCTGATTTGACCTAATTTCTTCCTCAAATCCTGTGTCTCATCTTCTAAATTAATACGGCAACGTGATGTAACCTCCAGCGAAGCCTCTGACATAGACTGTTTTTTTAGGGCATCAGCCAGTTCTAGTTGAAGGTGTCTCACAGCTACCTAATAAGACCTTTCTGCTACTGATTTTATAAATTATCTTACTATTAAGTTATATTAACAATATATAACTCTAACATATGTACTTCGAAAAATATCACCACATACAGGTGTTATCCTCCTGCCTAGTCAGTGTTATGTTACTTAGATAATTAATTCAGCCCCACTCTCCATTCTTTGTTGATGAATCTGCAAAGCTTCCCACCCTACTGAAGTCTCAAAAAGAAATGGGTATATAGGTGGGCCTAGCAGTGGTAAATTCTACATGATGAAATGGTTTCCCTCTTTTTTATTAGAGGCTTAAATTAATGTCAAAGTTCCTCACATATTCAATCCTCTGCTCAAATCCTTCCAATAGATTACTACCTCAGAACAAAAGTGAAGTCATTCTAATGGGCTTCAAGGCCCTAGATAACCTGGCTTTCACCTCCCTCCCTGACCTCCATTCCTGCTACAGTACAAGAATCCTGCCACCCCCCATTAGTCTGAACATGGAGATCCAATGCCAAATTAATATATTACAGATACAATTCTCTTTGTATTGGACAAACTTAAGCCCAAATGATAGTCATTGAGCTTTGAAATAAGCAAATTATTTGTAAAATTGCCTTAAAAAATTATAAATAGCAGTGGGAACATTAAATCAAACAGTTTTGCTAAAGCTCTCCACAGTTGTCCCAAATTACGATTTAATGAAAAGTGCCTGCAAAGGGTTAAAAGGTCATAAGATACATGATTTCAGACTAAAAATTCAAATTTATATAAATAAAAATAAAATTATTTCAACCTAAAATGTATAAAAAGCTACCAAAGGAAAAGTACTGAGATACAGCATCTACATTTCAGTTCATGTGGGAAATCTGGAGTAAACCATCAAGTGAATCCACTTAATTGAATCTCAATTTCAACATGCTCATTGCAGGTATGGACATTTCCATTTATCTGTTCATCATGGTATTAAAATGTGGTAACAAAGATTAAAATTATTATTTTAGCAGTATAAGACTAACTTATTAGTATCAGCCTACTATTAACAATTTATAACTTAACCTCTTAAACTTTCATAGATGACACAACAATTTTATTCAAATTAAAGCCCCTCTCAAGTCTAATTTTTATTTGCTGGATACAAGTTATGCTGAATTATAGTCTATATATTTTTTATATTGAACTAGATTCAAAATTCAGCCATAATCATTCAGGTCATGATCTCGGGGGCATGAGGTGGAGTTCTCTGATGTGGAGCCCTCTTGGGATTCTCTCTCCCTCTCCCTCTGCCCCACTCCCATTCATGTGCAGGAGCACTCTTTCTCTCTAAAAATAATAATAATAATCAAATACTACTTTGAATTTTCTCTTAGAAAGCTTGAAAAATATTTATCTTTCTGGATACTAACTTCTCTTTCTACTTTCTCCTTTTCATACTGATACATTCTTTCTTTTAAAAGATTATATTCATTGATTAGCTCTCTATTGCTTGCTTCCAGCAAAAGACTGTTTTCCACTTTCAGCTTGAAGTTTTTCTACGATACCCTGAAACTCGTCTTGGATATTAATTACTACATTTTCTTTACTGGCAGCTTTGTTGTGAGCATTATCTAGTTGCTGTTGAAGCAGCATATTTTCACTCTGTAGTTGAGATAATCTCTCCACTAAGGATTCCTGCTTTCCAATGTATTTATTCACTTGATCTTGTTCATTTTGATACATGTGTTCCATTTCCTTTTTCTGACACTGTGTTGGACTTAGGTCTCTCTGTACACATTCTAAAACCAAAGTCTTTTCCCTGAGAGCATCTCTTATGTGATGGAGCTCAATTTCTAAAGTATTGAATTTACTTTCAGCTTTAGAAAGGTTTTGAGAAAGAAGCTCATTGTTTTCTTTTAGGTTAGACACATCAAAATTCAGTTTGTCCTGCAGACGAAACCATTCATCTTTTGTTCTCTGGAAAGCAAGTTCTAGGTCTTTTTGATGCCTGACTTTGATCATAATCCTCTAGAGCAGTAGCTAGTCTAGCTCGATATGATCCAACTTGTGTGTCCAGTCTTTCTTTGTTTTGCTTTTCATTCTCCAGTTTAGACTTTAGCATTGTATTCTCAGTGGTCAGAGCATTAATCTGTCCACTATATTCTAATATTGTTTTTGTTAATGTCTCCTCATTCAGTTTTATGGTCTTTAGAAGACTGACATTCTTTTCTTTTATAATTTCAATGTCTTCACAATATTTACTTTCCATTCCCTGGTTCTTATTGTTTATTGTGTCTATTTCTAGTCTTAGCATGGCAATTTCATCCTGCCACATGTGGGTTTTAGGCAACAGATCTTTTTCTTCTTTATGACTATTAGACATCTTAGTAAAACAAAGGAGACTTTTAGCTGGAACTCAATAAAATGACATTATCCTGATTTTCTCTGAAATTAAAGAATAACCTGTGTTTATACAATGAACAGGTTGCAGTAAGTGGATATCCCAACTGGAAAAAAAATAAAGTTGGGTCCAAACCTCAAACTTTATACAAGCATAAATTCCCAAAGTTTCAAAAATTTAATTGAAGACAGTGAATGCATGAAAGGAGAAAAGAAACCAAGACACAATTTTTAAGAATCTCAGACCTGGAAAGGTCTTTCTCTGATTTACAACAAACCCAGAAAGCCTGAAATAAAAGATTAATAAATCTGATTACACTAAAAATTGAATTTACACTCTGATATCTGACACAGCTACCCCACAATAAAATCCCTACCTCTGCCTTTATTTTGACAGATTCAATTTCCTAAAATTCTTTTTTCCTGACAATATTCCATACAAATTCTACTTTTCTAACATTTCTATAGTCACGTATAAGAATTACATCTACTGATAACTGACAAATCTAGGCACTGTACTATAAACACTTCTACCGACATCAGTGAACTTTTTAGTATCACAAATCTAGAATGGAGAGGTTTAAAACATTAAGTGAGCTACAGGACTTTCCCCAGGTCTTCTTACTCCACTACTAGTCTCTTACACCAAACCACAGCTCTTCTCTAGTGTAAATCAAAAATACAAAAAAAGCCTTATATTTCAAAATACTCATGCTAAATAATGTAAAATTTATACAACTCTTAGAAAAATCATGAGATTATTTGCTGCTGCAATAAATTTTATTTCCTCTTCATGATGTTTAAAATAGGAGAAAAAACACTGAGCTATTTTATTAGGAATAAAACACTCATCAATAAATTATCATTAGCATATAATTGTTTTAAAAGCGCCTTGTAATGAAATAGGATATTACTTGGAGCAAATTGCTACTTTTCTCAAAAGTAGAGACTAAATCCAAAAGAAAGTCTCTGAACAGGCTACACTCTTCTCCTGTTCATCAGTGGCAGTGTTAAGCTAACTTCTCTTTCAATACAGAGGTGATGAAGTAACTGCCAAAAACTGAAACATATGTTGTTAGTAGCAATACTTTTGAGCATATGGAAAGCTCAACAATTCTTATGGAAAGTAATAAAAGCCTCTCCTTTGGATGAGGACATGATGAATGTCAGTATTTGACTCTTGCAGACAAACGCATTTAAATTAAGGATATTACTTTATCCACTGGACCAAAAATGTCACCACCCACTATGGCCCCCAAATACACACACACACATACACACACACATACACACACACACATATATATGCTTTAAAAATCCTCTATGCTTTCCATGATCTACAGTGTTGGTTTTTAAAATATATATATGCATACATGGAGAAAAAATAATAATTTCAGAAAATAAAATGTATATACATATAAATACATACACACATGTACTTAAAAATAACTAAAGAAAATACCCCAGAATTCATTCTGTTATTACCCACTTCTATCTCCTTTTGTTTGCAAAGGTGATTCTTTAGAATTCCATCTTGTAATACTCTGGCATTCTGTTCTCGAGAAAGTTGTAACTTAGCGTCATTTCGCTCTTCTACAACCTAGAAACCTATTTTCATTAGGATTTTGGATCACACCATTAAAAAAAAAAAGTCAGGGGCGCCTAGGTGGCTCAGTCGGTTAAGCGGCTGCCTTCAGCTCAGGTCATGATCCCAGGTCCTGGGATCAAGCCCCACGTTGGGCTCCCTGCTTGGTGGAGAGTCTGCTTCTCCCTCTCCCTCTGCCTGCCTCTCTGCCTACTTGTGCTCTCTCTCTCTCTGTCTGCCAAATAAATAAATAAAATCTTTAAAAAAAAAATCAAAAGCTTAAGAGAACTTAAAAATAATGTTCAAAAGAAGTAGCCTTTTTAAATACAAGGATTTTTATCCTGCATGAATAACTCAAATTTTAAGTTAAATGACAGCTAAATTTGTCATAAGGTAAAAATACAAGAAGAGTATGTGAAAATAAAATTTCTTTACAAAACATTTAACTAGTTCCATCATAGTCTCAAGGTGATTGAGCCTGTATTTTAACATAAAAAATTCAAAACTGGGGTGCCTGGGTGGTTCAGTTGGTTAAGTGTCCTACCCTTGGTTTTGGCTCAGGTCATGGTCTCAGGGTTGTAAGATCCAACCCTGAGTCGGGCTCTTCATTCAGCGCAGAGTCTGCTTGAGATTCTTTTCCCTCCCTCTCCCTCCCCCTTTACTCCTTCCCTTGCTCATGCTCTCTCTCTAAAAATAAATAAAATCTTAAAAAAAAAAAGCCAACATTCACATTTATCTCAATTTACCTTCTATCCCTTCATTCAGAAAATATATAGAGAGTATATATGAGAAGACAAGAATTCCAATAAGTTAATAATTTTAGCTAAAAATATTATAGTTCCTATTAGGATAAAATTAAATTTTTTAACTATTTTATACCTAAATAATATACATTAAATCAAGGGTATATTATAAATAATATTGATGGAAATATACAATTTTTATCTAAGATTTACCTGATCCAAATTATTTTTTACACTCCTCAATTCCGCACCTACTGTTGCAAGAAGTTCAAGTTGTTGTTTCATTTCAACTTCTTTATTATACTGCTCTTCTTTTTCTCTGAATTGCTCCCTCATTTTTTCATATAATTTATCAGCATTTCTTCTTTTTTCTTCTACTTGTTTGAACCTAAATCTGCAAATAAATGTGCTTATTTTAAAATGTTTTGTAAGCAATAAAAAGTTCATTTTGTGATCTGGTTCCACATATGTTGGTTTATTAGCCAAATGAAATTTCTATGTTCTCAATTTTTTTCCTTTCTCGGGCTCATGTTTACTTTCTCACTTCAATCTCTTCCAAAAAATATATGTAGTTGAAAAGAAGCAATGAGAAAGCATTATGTAGCTTAGTAATAAGTTTTAGTACTAACTCTGGTAGATATTGTAGAGAAAGGAATTTTGAAATTATTCAAGAAAGTTAGAATTAAAAATTATCATTTTCCCCATATAGTCATAATTACTCCTCCATTAGAACAGATAATTTAGTTACTAAATAAAAAGAGAAGTTTCTCTTTATAAGAAAGTTTATAAACACACTAAAAGTAAATTTCTAATTCACAAAACATCACAGGTACCTCCAAAAATAATTTGCAGTATAAGACAGCATCTGCAGATGTCATTTACACAACATACACCTGTAGATTACGGTGACCCAAGACTAGGCTGGGGAGTCTAATATCTATACATTTTATATAGATAGCCCTATACATTTTATGTTTCTTCTTCTGCAATATTCTCAATTTACCCTGTTGATTATTATTCATTTTACTTTTTTTAAAGATTTTATTTATTTATTTGACAGAGAGAGAGAGCACAAGCAGAGGGAGCAGCAGGCAGAGGGAGAGGGAGAAGTAGGCTCCCCGCCAAGCAGAGATCTGGAAATGGGGCTCGATCCCAGGACACTGGGATCATGACCTGAGCCGAAGGCAGACCCTTAACCAACTGAGCCACCCAGGCGCCCCTATTATCCATTTTATAAATCATTTGAAAACCCCTTTTAGAACACAGGATCCATATTAATTAAGTAAACAATAAAGAGTTATATGTGCTTACAGCATAGACTTTTGGATTAATTTTATAAGAGAGATTTTGAAAAAACGTAGCAGTAATCATTTTCCATTTTACTTTTTAATCGCTGCATATGTTTAAAACTGAATAACTTTTTAAAATTTTTCCTAACTTGAGATAAATGGCCATTTAATACTCTGTTGATGGGCATATAAATTAATATAAACTTTCCAGAGAACAATTTAAAAATAGAATCAAAGACCTCTTTTAAAAATTTTTATACTTTAAACAAACAATACTATATTGAAGAATTTATTCCAAGTAAGTAACCAGAATTGTAGAAACAGATTTATATAAAAGACATTCCTTACAGCACTAATTAAAGTATAGCAAAATGGAAAATAACCAAAATGCAATTTGTTAAATAATGAGGATTCCATATGGTGGACTTCTATATGGTCATTAAAATTATGATTTGGACTATACATTAAATTATCAGTAGAAGTATTCACTGTCAAGAACTTGCTGAATTATTTTGAAGAATCTCATACTTCACACTACTAAAGATGTTTTCTTCCCTATAAAAATTCCAGAAGGTAAGTTAGCAATTATCAAACTTCTGCTACACATCTGTAGTACAAAAGTAGAGTTCAAGGGGCACCTGGCTGGCTCAGTTGGTAGAGCATGCGACTCTTGACCTCACAGCTGTGAGTTCAAGCCCCACATTGGCTGTGGAGCCTCTTAAAAAAAAAAAAGGTAAATAGTTCAAATATTTCCTTGAAACCAAGATGTCATACCTCAAACCGCTGAGTTCTTGTTCCCATTTCACTTTTTGATGCTCCAACTGCAATTTCAACTCTTTTGTTTCTGATAGCTCCTTTTGTAGTTCATTAACCTTATTTTCCATTTCTTTATTTTTTCTTTTAAGTTGTTTACACTGATTTTTTTTAAGTTCTACTAATTTTTTATATGAAAGAATCGCATCCTGGATTTCTAGTAAAGT
>NW_025410055.1:0-9359 GCF_002201575.2 Neomonachus schauinslandi
CCGGGACGGCTCCGCCCTCCGCGGGCCGCCGGCCTGCGTCCCATCGGGCGCCGCGCGAGGTCAGCGCGGGGTCAGCGCGGGGTTGGCGGGGTCAGGAGCGCGGCGGCTCCGCGGCCCGGACGGGCGCGAGGTAGGCCGCGGGGCTAGTCGCCGCCTCCCGGGCGGGTGGGGCCGAGCCACGGGCCCGCGGGCGCGGCGGGGACCTGCGGACGGGGCTCCGCCGTGAGACCCGGTGTCCGGCTGGGCGTCGGAGGTCGGGCGCGGGGAGCCCGGGCGGCCTCCCGCCGTGGTCGGTCCGCGCCACCTGCCGGCCGCACGGCCTCTCAGGGGCCGCCGCCTCGCCATCCCCACGCAGCCCCGCTTCTGGAAGCGCCGGGGGGCTCCCGTTGGGAGTTTGCCGGGCATCTGCTGGGGGTGGGGGGGTGGGGGGGCCCGGCCAGGGGCGCCGCCAAGCCCGGGGAAGCCTGACGTCTCGGCCGGGACGGGGATCGGGACCTGCTCCGCCTCCGGGAAGCTGAATGCGCGGGGAGGGGCGGGGGTGGAGCGGGAGTGATGGCGGGGAGCCGGGCAGAGGGCAGCCCGGGGAGGAGTTGGGGGGCGGGCATGGGGGCCCCCTCCCCTCCCCCCGGGGTGAGCACGAAGCCGGGTCGGCCCACGACCCGTGTCTCCCGGCGCACAGGGCAGGATGTATACGCTGCTGTCGGGCCTGTACAAGTACATGTTCCAGAAGGACGAGTACTGCATTCTGATCCTGGGTCTGGACAATGCCGGCAAGACGGTTGGTGCTTGTTCCTGGTCACCACTCCTCCGAGGGCTCTCGGGATCCATGCCCCTCGCTGCATGTTTCATGTCCGCACAGAATCCCAACCCCGTTGAAGGCTGCGGGCCAGTCCCGGTCTGCTGCTGTAGAAAAGACCCAAGGAGGAGGGATGTTTTGGAAACAGGCTTGGAAGGATCCGGGCCTTATCTACTGTATGTCCGTCTCTTCTCAGACGTTCCTGGAGCAGTCAAAAACTCGGTTTAACAAGAACTACAAGGGGATGAGTTTGTCCAAGATCACTACCACCGTGGGTCTGAACAGTAAGGGGGTCCCTTAGGGCTGTGGGTTGTGGGGCCGATCCCACAGGCCAGCAGGCAGATGGTCAGCAGCCCCCGTGGGCCCCGCAATCCCGGAGCCCCAGAGCGGCTCGTCCCTCTCCCGGAGCCGGGAGGTGGCGCGTCAGAGACCAGGGCCCCGGCTTCACCCGTCCTTCTCTCTCCCCAGTCGGCACTGTGGACGTGGGGAAGGCTCGCCTCATGTTCTGGGACTTAGGGGGCCAAGAAGAGCTGCAGTCTCTGTGGGACAAGGTAAGAGAGTCGCCACACGTGGTCCCCGGCCATGCGCTGCCATTTTTCTCTAGGTGACACTCCTCCGCCCGTCCTCCTCTTCCTCAGAAGGCTGCAGATTCCCTTTGTTTCTTTCCCGTCAGCAGCTTTGTTGTTTAGGTTCCCCCTAGTCCTAGTCCAGGTCCGACGTCCTTCTTGGAAGAGCAAGGACACACTCGGTTTCTTTTGACTTAGAGATTTTACTGCTAATCACCACAGGACAAGACAAAAGATGGCCGAGAGACAGATGTGGGGAAGGGACAATGCCTGCGGGATGCTCAGCCTCACCACTGGGGCCTGAGTCTCCATGGCTGGGCCCCCTTCCTCTGCCTTAGGACTTGCCTTCTGTGGTGGCCTCTGACCCATCAGGGGAGGGTGTCCTCAGAGGCCTATAGCCACTGCCTCCTCCCTCACATAGGTTTGGGGCACTTCTGGGACCCCAGTGTGATGCTCTTCCTCCCAGGCACTCCAACAGTGTGGTCATTTTCAGCTCGGCTGGTGCCTGGCCCTGTGGTCCAGCAGTGAGGTGGACAGGCCTAGCCTCTGCCTCAGGCAGCCCCCTCCTGGTGGAATTGGTGCAGCCCAACACTGGGGGCACAGATGGGCCTGTCCCAACACTGGCGGTGCTGGTTCGCTTGCCCTGATTCTGGAGGCGCAGGAGTGCTCACCCTGACACTTACTGGTTGTGAGTGTGTTTAGAACTGAGCGTCCAGGTCCTGAGTTTGGTGTGACTGCAGCAGCTGGGGCCCAGTCACCTCTTCCCAGTCTGCCTCTAAAACGTCTGCTGTGGTTTCTGTTTGGTGGCTAGAAGGTCACCAACAGATTCTCTGGCCATTTAGGTTGGGCTGAGGCAGAGCGAAGCCAGGGCCTGCTTTTCTTTTCTTTTCTTTTTTTTAAAGATTTTATTTATTTATTTGAGAGAGAGAGTGAGAGAGAGAAAGAGCACAAGAGGGGGGAGCGGGAGAGGGAGAAGCAGACTCCCTGCCGAGCAGGGAGCCCGATGCGGGACTCGATCCCGGGACTCCAGGATCATGATCTGAGCCGAAGGCAGTCGCTTAACCGACTGAGCCACCCAGGCGCCCCAGGGCCTGCTTTTCTGAACCAAGACCCATGTGGGGAGGGAAATAGGACCGGACATTCTGTCACAGACGAGGGTCTCAGGAGCAGATGCTAAGATGGAGGTTGGGGTGCAGGATGTGTGTTGAGGACCAGCTCCTGGGAGGGGAGCTGGGAGAACGTGGGACTGGGCAGGGGGAAGGGTCAGGTCAGCTCAAGTGGGTGGCCCAGCAAGGACCCCTGGAGGAGAATTGCTCCTCACAGCTGCCCCACATCAGGCCAAGCTGGCGAGGATTCGTAAACGCCTGGTCCATCACCACGGTGCGCTGCCTTGGGCATCTGTGATTTGGGGAGGGGGCTCTTGGTGGGTTCCAGCACATCATGCAGGAGCCAACAGGTTCGTCCCCTGTATCCACTGGGCGCACTGCCCGCCGCTTGCACCCACAGCTCTGCCTGGGGCACGGCTTCTCCAGGGCTGCGTCCTCCACCCTAGCTACCACACCTGCCGGTGGTGTGGCTCGTCACAGGAGTCTGAACCCCTGGTTGCTGAGCCCCACTTCTCTGGGTGACCTCTGGGTTCCTCATGAGCTTCCCGGCCCCCCATGGAGCGGGCCCCCTGCCTCCGCTGTTGGGGTCAGTTATCCCTGCCAGGGCTGGGTCTCTGCTGGTCCCCGAACCCACGGTGTCCAGCATGGCCAGCAGGCAGCCAGGGTTTGTGACTCAGCAGGTTTCTTGCCCAGTCTTTGGTAAAGGGGTGCCTTGGTGGTGACCATGCCCCCAACCCTTTAGGGCCCAGAGCTGTGAGGAGGGGCAGCAGAGCCCCCTGTGGGTCAGCAGGAGGGATGGGAAGTGGAGCTCCTGCTTCCTCCCCTGTTCCCAGATGCTGCATCCTGGGACCTGGCCGCCTGCACAGTCTGGCACCGGGTTGCTGTGTTGGGCTTGCTCTCGTTTTGTCCTGGGCGGATGACCGGTGGGCCTTCCCTGTGTCCACTGCCTCCACCCAGGCTGTGTGCTGCTGCCCGGGGGTCTGTCCACATACCAGCCCTGGGCCACAGCTTCCCACACAGAGGAGACTGGTGGACTACTGTGCCTGCCACAGGGGGCACTGCTGGCCTCTGTTTCTCCAGGCCACACCTGAAAGATGTCCAGTGCGTGGCCACGGGTCATGCTGCCTTGGGGTCGGGGCAGCCTGCTGTGCCCTCAGTCCTGCTCACGCTCAGCCCCACATGTCCAGTTCCCGTTGCTTTCACCACTGCCGGGCCATCACCTGACCACCCGTCTGCCTGGGCCGGGTCACACACTGCAGGGGTTGTGAGGTGATCCTCTCCCTGGGCTTGCTGCCAGCCCCATGCAGCGGCCCTTCCTGCCATGGACACCTCTGCTGTTGGGTCAGCCAGAGCACCTGCAGCAGCAACCCCCCCCCATCACCCAGCGTGTAGGCTAGGGGAATTGCTGTGTGGGTGACCTGGCGGCCTGCAGAACCCAGATGGCCACCTGTGTTGGGCTTCCTTCTCTGCAGCAAGCGCAGATACAAAGCCTGTCTCACGTGGGGGGTGGGAGCTTTCAGCATGCCCTGGTTACACCCCAAGAATTTCCCAGAGCTGTTAGGCCTGTTCCTCTCCAGGGTCTTCGTTCACCAGCTGCTGGCTTGTCCTGTCTCTTGTCACGTCATGTGTAACGTGGGTGTCCCAGGTTTCTGGGCTCTCATGACAGCTGGGGCAAAGATGTTGCTGTCTGCTTAGCAGATGTGGGCACTTCCAGTCTTCGTTTCTGATTGGGGTAGATGGCAGACTCACCAAATCTGTGGCTGCATCCCCCATCCCCACACTCCAGGGGCCCACCCCTCACAGGCCCCACTTGGTGCATCTTTCCAGTTTTGTCTACACAGAACTCTTCCCCAGGCCTTGGGCTCTGGCACCATTGCCGTGTGCATGCCCAGGACTGACCGCTGTCCTGGCTCCAGTCCAGCTCTCAGAGCTCTATGTTGCTGGCCTGGTCCTTAGCCCTGCCTCTCCCCTTGGTGGTCTTTGCGACTTACCAGTGGTATGGTCACCAGGCTTGCTGTCCACATTGGCATGTGATCTGGTTAGTGTCCTTTCTCCCCTTCCAGAACTGTGTGGGGACCAGCTTGGTTTGGGCTCCAGCTCCCAAGTCCTATCCTTCTTCTCCAGCCACCATTGGGCCAGCAGTCATGGGCGGTTTTCAGGAGCGGATGCTGAAGTGGAGTTTGGGGGCACAGCACCTGGGAAGTGGACAGAGGGTGGTGGCCACCCCCTGCCCAAGGTCAGCAGGCCCTCCCTGAAGGAATCTAGAGCTGCATCGCCACTCCGCCCTACCTTCTCACTCCCTAAAGGCACCCCAGCAGGGCCTTCCAGTTGGGGAGGGGTGGCCCAGTGCCTGTGGCCCAGCACCCCCTTTCTTCTCCTCCCCAGTACTATGCAGAGTGCCACGGCGTCATCTACGTCATCGATTCCACGGATGAGGAGAGGCTCTCAGAGTCCAAGCGAGCATTTGGTACGTACAGCCTGGCGAGGGCTGGGAGGGGCTGGGGAATGGTCAGGTCCAGTGTGTCTGGAGCACACCTTGGCTGGAGGTCGGGCCCACACCAGGCAGATGGGGCCGTGGCCAAGAGTGAGATGCAAACTTGTAGAGAGGTGGGCAGGCCTCGGCAGTCAGAGGCAGGTGAAGGGTGCTCACTGCTGTCTTTTTGCGCACCCCAGAGAAGATGGTCACGAGTGAGGCGCTGGACGGTGTCCCCATCCTGGTGCTGGCCAACAAGCAGGACGTTGAGGTGAGCCTCTCATCCCAGCATCCCCACCCTGTGGTCCCCAGAGTAAGCGTGCCCCATCGCCAGGAGTTGGGGGACAGGGTGCCTGCCTGCCCTGGAAACTCCAAGCCATGTGTGTCCCAGGTGCACAGAGCCCTCCCAAGGTGCAGGTTTCTCTCCACAGGAGGGCAGGTGTGGCCTGTCCTTCTGCCCCTGGAGTGGCTGGAGGTGTGGTGGGGAGACCCAGTGCACAAAGGGATCCCAGGGTGGGAGCCCGCTCCAACCTTGGCCGGTCTGCCCCCCTTGGGATTGCTTCAGCTGGGCAGTGGCTGTGCCGTGGCAGTCTGCTCGGGGGCGGGGCTTTGCGGGGGGGGGGGGGGCTGCGGCGGGGGGGTGGGGGGGGGGGGGGGGGGCTCTGCGGGGCAGTGGCTGCGCGGTGGCAGTCTGCAGGGGTGGAGGCTCTGCGGGGCCTGTTTCTGCAGCACGTGTGCCCTTGGGTCAGAGGCACTGGAGGTCACTTCGTCTGGTCTGCCCCTCCCTTCCTGTGGACCCTCGGTGCTACCTCTTTCCTCTCGCTGAGACCACTCGTCGCAGGAGCCCTCTAGGCAGAGAAGCCCTGAGCCCAGCCCCTCACCACCAAGACCATGTCCTGCCCCAGGGGCCAGGGCGTTTCCTGCAGTGCCTGGGACCCTGCTCCTCACTGCCTCGCCTTCCCCCAGACTTGCCTCTCGATCCCTGACATCAAGACTGCGTTCAGCGACTGCACCTCCAAGATCGGCAGGCGCGACTGCCTGACCCAGGCCTGCTCGGCCCTCACGGGGTGAGTGGGGCTCTTGCCCCGGGGGCTGGGGGCCCCAGCCGGCCCCCCCTCACGCCTGCTGTCTCCACAGCAAAGGGGTGCGCGAGGGCATCGAGTGGATGGTGAAGTGCGTCGTGCGGAACGTGCACCGGCCACCACGGCAGAGGGACATCACGTAGGCGTGGCTGGTGCCCACGGGTGCCCACGACATCCCTGAGTGCCAGAGGAGTGCTCCTGCCAGCTCCCCGCTGCCAGTCCCGGGGGTTGGGTTTGCTTGGCTCTCGGTTCTTCATTTGCTTTGTTTTTTCTTTAAGACAAACTTTTCCCTGTGTCCATACAAGTGTAGGTATCGGGAGGCTTCTGCTGAGGGGAGTCGGGGCAGCAGGGCCCCCACACGACCCCTGCCGGGCCTGCTGGGGTGAGGTCTCCCTTTGGAGCTGCTGCCTCAGCAGCCCTGCCTGCCTTTCCCAGGGAGTCCTGTCTGGAAACGGGCTTCCCTGGGGCTGCTCTGTGCAGCCCCCCATGGGGGAGGCTCTTGGGGTCATGACTGTCCTCGGTCTCCATGGAGATGGGCTGGTGTCCTCTTGAGGGAGGGAGACCCGGCCCCCTTTGCTGGAGGCCAGCAGGGCCCTGGGTTCTCGGCCCTCAGGATGGGGCACGGGAGATCGTCCACTGGGCTGACATCACCTTTTGATCCCCAGCAGGAGGGGAAGGAGTGAGTGTCTCCCTCTCTGTCTGTGGCCGATCTGGGACAGCCAGTTGCCCACACTGGGGGTGGGGGGTGCACGGTGGGGGCGTTGGGAAGGTGGGCGGGGTTCCCGTGGAGCCCAGGTTGGTGCTGTGCTGGGCCTTCATTCCCAGCTGGGGGGAGGGACAAGCTGTCTCGAAACCCGCTTCCGGGCCTGTGCCTGGCAACAGGGCCCCCTCCCCGGGTGAGACTGGTCCTGGGGACCCTCCCGACGTGGCCCCGCTGGAGCTGGCAACAGCTACTGGCTGGGGTGTGTCCAGGATGGCGGTCCGAGTCGCTGCTGGCCATCGCCCCTCCAGGAACCCGACCCTGGATTGTGGACTCCTGGCTGTCTGGGCACAGTGGCCATGGCACAAGGGGCCCCCAAGGCTGGAGCTGTGACCTACCTGGGCACCGCCTTCCTGCTTCGGCAGGAATGGCTGAGCCAGAGCCGGGCACCTGGTGGCTTCCTGTCTGGAGGTCCGGTCCCTGGTGGGGCCCTGGGAGGGGTTGCTGAGAAAGGCTGAGTCAGGGCTGGGGGTGGGGAGGCAGCTGCAGGTGAGGTGACTCATGGGGATCAGCACGGGGCTCCAGGGCCCATGGGGCGGGCTGGGAGTCCCCCAGGCTGCTCGGGAGCCGTCCAGCCCTTCTCTGAGTCTGCCTGAGGGGAAAAGCCTTGTTTCCCAGAAAAGGGGTGGGACGCACCCAGCCTGGGGGGGGTCCTTGGCCCTTCCGGTCCTGGGAAGTCCTGGGAAATCCCCTGAGTGCTGGGACTGGGTGGGGCTCACTTGGAGGGGCAGGGTGAGGGGGCAGGGTCTCCTGGCGGCACAGGGCACAGGCCTCTGCTGCCTGGTCCGAGCTGGGTCCTGTTCCGCAGCAAGAGCCCCTAGACTTGGTGTGACCCTCCCTCCACACTGTCGTAGCCACAGAGCGTGACCTAGGGGTCATGGAGCGAGCCTCAGGGACGTCCGTGGTGTCCACAGCTGGAAGGGATGCACCTGCTACCCGCTGGCGTCTCTAACGATCCCTCCCATCGAGGGTCTGTCCCACTTGGGGTGACCAGCAGGCAGAGGAAGCGTGGGGAGCTTGAGGGCCCACCCGGGAGGGTGTCCCCACCAGATGTGCCCACCGTGCACTTCGGAGATACACACGGTTTCACACAACCCATTTTACAAAACGGCTTTATAAAAAATAAACTTTGTTAGTGCAACAGGAGCCTAGTCGGTCAGTTGAGGTTACTTTGGTGCTATGGGGGTGACGCCCATGTGGGGCCAAAGCTTGGGAGCAGAATAAACGGGGGGGCAGGACGCTCAGTGCACCCAGAAGCGTGTGCGGACACTGCGCTCCAGCCCAGGCAGCCTGGCCTCCCGCAGTGCCCCCAGCAGCCGCGCCCCCAGCGCCCCAGCCTGTGCGCCCCGGAGCTCCGCGAGCAGCTGCCGCAGCTTGAGCTGCAGGTCCGCGCGGCCCTCCCTCGGCGCCACCAGACCTTGGGCCTCTGGGCCCGCCAAGGCCTGCCACAGCCGCAGGAGCCTCTTGGAGGATATGTCCTGGAAAGCCACGAAGTCAATGACGGCGCGCTCGCACTCCTCAGCCCCTGCGGGAGGGTCAGGATGCAGTGATCGAGGCCTCCGTCTGCCCCAGGGGGACACCCAGGAGAGCAGTCCCTGCCCCGTGGGTTCAGGGCAGAGGAGGAAGACCAGGCCAGCAAGGAGGTGCGCGAGTGCTGGGGGACAGGCACGGGGCTGGGAGAGGCCAGGGGCCCCAGGGTGCAGGGGTGAGATGCCACGTCACTGCTGTGTGACCTCCAGAAAGCGGTTTAGACTCCCTGGGACTCCGTTTCCCCGGGGGGAGGAGAGCACCACCTGCCAGCGCCGAAACCACAGAGCGATCACTGGTGCCACCGCAGAGGCCAGCTAAATGTTCCGTGCTCCAGGGCTGCGCTCGCCCCGCTCCCCTGGCCCCTTCGCCCCGCTCCCCTGGCCCCTTCCCCCCACTCACCTGGCCCCCCTGGCGCCACGGTGCTGAGCGGGAAGCCCGTGCAGCTCGTGCACAGGGCATCGTGGGAGGAGGAGCCCGGCACGTTGAGGACCAGGCCCAGGGCCGTGCAGTTGCGGTGGGCCTGGCACTGCTCGGAGCTGGAGCTGCTGGCCGAGAAGGTGCCGGGGGGACACGGCTGGCACTGCGTGTTCCGGCTGGGGGTGCCTGGGGACGACACGGGGAGGAAGGGGTCAGGGGGAGCTGGGGTGCTGTCCCCAGTGGCGGCCGACGTCCCAGGCCCTAGCCACCGGCCCCGCCGCCCACCCCGACCCCCGGCCCACCGGGGACGGCCACGCCGGTGCCGGGCGGGCAAGGGGCGTGCTCCAGGCAGAAGCCGGCGTGCGCGAAGAAGCCGGGGCGGCAGCGGCAGGCGCGGTTGTGGGTGGCCTCGCAGGGCCGCGCCTCCTCCTCGCGCTCCCCGCAGATGACGTTGCAGTAGCGGCAGCGCTCCAGGTAGTTCCAGAACTGGGTGTAGTGACGTGGAGGGCACGCCCCGCACATCGTGGGGGTGTCCCGGCCGCAGGGCCGCCGCACGAAGGTGCCTGGGGGGCACTGGCTGCACAGCAGCTTTTTTTTTTTTTTTTTTTTTTTTTTTTTTTTTTTTTTTT
>NW_025410056.1:0-9354 GCF_002201575.2 Neomonachus schauinslandi
TTTTTTTTTTTCTTAACATATATTGCATTATTTGTTTCAGAGGTACAGATCTGTGATTCAACAGTCTTGCACAATTCACAGTGCTCACCATAGCACATACCCTCCCCAATGTCTATCACCCAGCCACCCCATCCCTCCCACCCTACCCGCCACTCCAGCAACCCTCAGTTTGTTTCCTGAGATTAAGAATTCCTCATATCAGTGAGGTCATGTGATACATGTCTTTCTCTGTTTGACTTATTTCGCTCAGCATAACACCCTCCAGTTCTATCCACGTCGTTGCAAATGGCAAGATCTCATTCCTTTTGATGGCTGCATAATATTCCATTGTATATATATACCACATCTTTATCCATTCATCTGTCGATGGACATCTTGGCTCTTTCCACAGTTTGGCTATTGTGGACATTGCTGCTATAAACATCGGGGTGCACGTACCCCTTCGGATCCCTACTTTTGTATCTTTGGGGTAAATACCCAGTAGTGCAATTGCTGGATCATATGGTAGCTCTATTTTCAACTTTTTGAGGAACCTCCATACTGTTTTCCAGAGTGGTGCACCAGCTTGCATTCCCACCAACAGTGTAGGGTGGTTCCCCTTTCTCCTCAACCCCTCCAACATCTGTCATTTCCTGACTTGTTAATTTTAGCCATTCTGACTGGTGTGAGGTGGTATCTCATTGAGGTTTTGATTTGGATTTCCCTGATGCCAAGCAATGTTGAGCACTTTTTCATGTGCATCCGAGACATTTTTTAATTTGCATTATTTGTATGAATTTACTCAAGCCTCATTTTATTTTACAGATGATGAAACAAAAGCACAGCTTTTAGTTTTTTTTTAGGGGGGAGATTGTTTGCTTCTTTCATGGGAACAAATTATCAAGAATTTAACTAGGATATGTTGCATGAAAAGCAAATTTTATGATTCCTAGACCCCTAAATGTTTACATTTGTTTTAACATTTTGTCAATAGCTGAATGGTTATAAGATTCTACATTGAAAATCATTCACCCAAAGCTTAAAAACCACATCCTACTTTCTTCCAAATCAAAAGCTGTGAAAGAAGTTGATATATGGAATTCAGTGGTCTTTTGTAGAAGAGGTATTTTTTTTTTTGCAAGACTAGCATGAGGATTTAATAATAAAAATAGTAACAAGAGAGCATTGATTGACCTAAATGCATATTAGGTGTTGACCTAAATGCCTTATGTTTACTTATTTATTTATTTATTTATTTATTATGTTAATCACAATACATTACATCATTAGTTTTTGATATAGTGTTCCATGATTCATTGTTTGTGTATAACACCCAGTGCTCCATGCAGAACGTGCCCTCTTTAATACCCATCACCAGGCTAACCCATCCTCCCACCCCCCTCCCCTCTAAAACCCTCAGTTTGTTTCTCAGAGTCCATAGTCTCTCATGGTTCATCTCCCTCCTCCGATTTCCCCCCCTTCATTCTTCCCCTCCTGCTATCTTCTTCTTCTTCTTCTTTTTTTTTAACATATAATGTATTTTTGTTTCACAGGTACAGGTCTGTGATTCAACAGTCTTACATGATTCACAGTGCTCACCATAGCACATACCCTCCCCAATGTCTATCACCCAGCCACCCTATCCCTCCCACCCCCCACCACTCCAGCAACCCTCAGTTTGTTTCCTTAGATTAAGAATTCCTCATATCAGTGAGGTCATATGATATATGTCTTTCTCTGATTGACTTATTTCGCTCAGCATAACACCGTCCAGTTCCATCCACGTCATTGGAAATGGCAAGATTTCATTCCTTTTGATGGCCGCAGAATATTCCAATATATATATATATATAACACATCTTATAGAAGAGGTATTTTTATTTATTTTTTAATCTGGAAAGATTTTAAGATTTCTTTACTTTTGGTGTTTGTAAATTGTATAATGTCATGTCTGGATACCAGCCTTTTTAATATATTGAGCTGTTCATACAGGCAATTTGGAAACTGTCTTCTTTGTGAGTTTAATAATTTATTCCCCCTTTTTTTTTCCCTCTGTTCTTTCTTCCAAAGTCCTTAGTAAAAAGAATTTTGACATTCTGGACCAAAATACTTTGCCCACATGTTTTCTTCCTCTTTCTCTGTCTGTATTTTACTTTCTGAAACTTCTCCATTTGCTTACCTGCCAGCAATCCTGGTGATTTCTTTCTTTCAGCTATTATGTATTTTTAACTTATACAAACTTTTTTTTGTTGGATAACCTGTTTTTTTTTTTTTAATCAAAACTTAATGGTGTTTCAAGGATACAGTATCAACCTCAGAGCACCCTGTGCTGGCTTTAGTTTTTCATTTTCTTTTTCTGGGGGGAGGGGAAGAGGTAGCAACAGTTGTTCCCACCCTCCTCTATCCTACCCTCTAGATCACATCAGCTGGCACTGTGGGAACTGAATTTAGAGACTCCCTTGCTGGCAGGGTTCCAGATTGAATCCCTGTAATGAAAAGCATAGTGTGATAGCTGGAACATAGAAGGAAGGCAGAGACCTTATTGTTCCCCTGGAAGTGGTTGCTGTGTGGGCTGCAAAGAATTGAGGGCTGAACACTGTGCTTGTGGCAAAATATTTAAAAATTATAGACTCCAGTTACTCGGAAATCCCCTCACATTACCCATCAAAGCCATAAAGATCTTCCTAATACAAGTCTGACCATGACTTACCAGCTTTTTAAGACTAATAAATCTCCTATTGCCCTCAGGATAAGCTAATGATAGCACCCACATATCTTCCTATTTTGGTCCCTGAAAGTCTATTTCCATTCAACTACTGAAAAACTGTTTTCCTGCACAAGGTATTTGACATCACTTATTATTTAAACACTGCCTATGCCTTCAGCTCATATCGTTCTATTTCTTTTCCATTTCACCATCACTGTAAGCAGATCAAAGCATGATGTTTTAGCTGCATGCTTCATAAATGCTGTTGACCCACTTGAAATGCCCTCCATTTTCATTGTCCAAATGGAAATTACTTGTGTGTTCCAAAAATCACCATTCTATGAAGTCTCCAAAATATATAAAGACACCAAAAAACCCAAACTATCAAAATGGGCAACTTCTTTCAAGACACATCTCTTTTAAAGGCAAGGGGGAAAAAAGCAAAAATGAACTTTTGGGGCTTCATCAAGATAAAAAGCTTTTGCACAGCAAAGGAAACAGTCAACAACACTAAGAAGCAATCCATGGAATGGGAGAAAATAATTGCAAATGACATTTCAGATAAAAGGCTGATATCCAAGATCTGTAAAGAACTTATCAAACTCAATACCCCAAGAACAAACAATCCAGTCAAGAAATGGGCAGAAGACATGAACAGACCCTTCTCCAAAGAAGACATACAAATGACTAACAGACACATGAAAAAGTGTTCATCATCACTAGCCATCAGGGGAATACAAATCAAAACCACAATGAGATACCACCTTATACCAGTTAGAATGGCCAAAATTAACAAGAGAGGAAACAAGTGTTGGCAAGGTTGTGGAGAAGGGGGAACACTCTTATGTTGTTGGTGGGAATGCAAGCTGGTACAGCCACTCTGGAAAACAGTATGGAGGTTCCTCAAGACATTAAAAATAGAGCTACCCTGTAACCCAGTGATTGAACTACTAGTTACTTACCCCAAAGATACAGATGTCGTAAAAAGGAAGGGCACATGCACCCCAATATCCTTAGCAGCAATGTCCACAATAGGCAATCTGTGGAAGGAACTGAGATGCCCTTCAACAGACAAATGGGGTACACAAAGATGATGTGGTCCATATATACAATGGAATAGTATTCAGCCATCAGAAAGTATGAACACCCACCATTTGCATCGACATGGATGGGACTGGAGGAGATTATGCAAGTGAAATAAGTCAAGCAGAGAAAGACAGTTATCATATGATTTCACTCATATGTGGAACATAAGGAGTAGAGCAGAGGACCACAGGGGAAGGGAGGAAAACTGAATGGGAAGAAATCAGAGAGGGAGACAAACCATGAGAGACTCTGGACTCCAGGAAACAAAGTGAGGGTTACAGAAGGGAGGGGGGTGAGAGATGGGGTAACCAGGTGATGGGTATTAAGGAGGGCACATGTTGTGATGAGCAGTGGGTGTTATATGCAACTAATGAATTATCAAACACTACAAAAACTTATGATGTACTGTATGCTGGCTAACTGAACATAATAAAAATAAATAAAATGGACAGAGAAACTGAGTAGACATTTTGAAGGAGGACATACAAATGACCAACAGGTACATGAAAAGATGCTCACCTTCTCCACGGAAATGTAAACATCACTAAGGGAAATACAAGTAAAACCACAGCGAGATATCACTTCACACTTCTTTGCATGCCTATTACCAAAGAAACCCACAAAGGATAAGAAATGTGGAGAAAAATGAACTCTTGTACACTATCAATGAAAATTTAAATTGGTGCGGCCACTCTGATAAACAATATAGTTTTCCTGAAACATTTCAAAATAAAATTACCATTGATACAGCGATCCCACCTGTGGGTATATAGCCAAAGGAATTGAAATATGGATCCCAAAGAGATATCCGTGTTCCCATGTTCACTGCAACATTTTTCACAGTAGCTAAGATGTGGACATAACCTAAAAGTCCATGTAAAGAAGAATGGATAAAGAAAATGTGACATATATATATTATGGAATATCATTCAGACTTTACAAAGAAGAAACTGCCACTTGCACCAACATGTATATGCCTGGAGGACATTATTCTAAGTAAAATAAGCCAAACATAGTAAGACAAACGCTGCATGATCTCATTCACATGTGGAATCTAATCAAATACATAGAAGCAGAGAGTAAAATGGTGGTTGTCAGGCACTGGAGGGAAGGGGGATAGGAATATTTGATACTTCTTCATTGTCATTCAGATGAAATCTGAACTTTGTAATAGGATCATCAAGGCCAAATAGGATCTAATCATGGTGTAGAATGTGTTCCATAAAATGTATTTGAGATTATCTAACATCAGCGTTTGTGCTACAAATAAAATAAAAATTCTCAATCCTTTTAGAGATGTTTCTTCTGAAGAAAAAAATAGACACATCCTAGCTGGTAAATAGGTGCAAAAATTACACAAAGTTTAAGGATTGAGATCATGGAAATTTTGGTTTTAAAGTAGGTTATCAATCAGGGGTGCCCAGGTGGCTCAGTCAGTCAAGTAGTCTGACTTTAGCTCAGGTCATGATCTCAGGGTCCTAGAATAAGGCCCTGCATAGGACTCTGCATTCAGTGGGGTGTCAGCTTGTCCTTTTGCCCCTTACCCTACTCTTTCTGTCTCTCAAATAAGTAAATAAAATAGTTATAAAAATAAGTAGATTATCAATCAGAAGATAATCTTATGTTGACAACACAATTCAACAAGAAAAATGTTTAATTTGTTGATTTTCATCAGTAAAATGAAGTAGATAAGCAAATAACTTAGGTTTTCCCAACTTGAATTTTTGAAAGAAATTATAGAAATATGAAATAAGTGCTCCTTTCCATTGATATACACAGGCATTCTGTGGTAACAGCTTTAGGATAGGAACCAATCAGAAGAATGAATTATGCATCTGAGGGGCTGGAGCTAGAATAAATAATTTAGGAATTAGGAGTTGGTCAGTCTTGGCATGCTGTGGTAATTCCCTCTCCTTAGAGAATGGCCTAAGCCTGAGAACAATTCAGTTTCCCTGCAGCATGGGATTGATGCATACATATGTAGCTAAGCTAAGGGCCAAGAACAGCATTTAAAAACACACATGAAGACAACAATATATATTGCAAGATGAAGAGTACTTTGACCATTCCTTGAACGAGGCTAGGAGGGAATGTGGACCCAAACATACTATTTCAATCATTTTGTTCCTAAACACAATGTTATATACAACCTTCTATCATTTTAATTCTCTAAATACCTTTTGGTAAATCATTATTAATTCTGTTGAGCCATGAATATGGGTAGAGTGAAGTGAAATAATGAATGTATAAATTTACTAAATTTTGGAAATTTTAAGCACATGGTTTACAAAAAGGGAAGGATAAAAATTCAGTAAAGAATTTTGCAATTAATCATTATCATCAATATGTGGAATATTTAGGAAGAAGATAGCCATGCACATCAAGGTAAAATGTGGCCTTGAAAAACAGATTTCCATTTCGCTAAGGATGTGCAGGGTCAAGTGAAGTCTGCCAGAGACCTTACACTACAACTCTGTGGGCTGCTACATTGGCCAGAATGAAGACAAATGGTTCTCTAGGCCTTCCACTCCAGGGCCATGTGATTTATATCTTGATATTTTCATTCTGCACATTGTCTCCCTCAGAGCCCTGTGGACCTGCTTGTTCCGCAGAGTGTAGATGACAAGGTTGAGCAGCGGGGTCACCACTGTGTTCACAAGGGCGGCCTCCCTGTTGGAGACCAGCCTGTTCCTTTGCTTTGGTTTCACATATATAAACACACAGCTGCCATACATCAGAGAGAGGACTATGAGGTGAGAAGAGCAGGTGGAGAAAGCTTTCTGTTTCTCCTTTGCTGATGGGAGTCGCATGATCATGACTATTATGTTGCTGTAGGCAATGATGGTTATGATAAGGGATGTCAAAAGGATAAAGGAAGTGAGGACAAAGGCCAACATATCAACAGACCTGAAGTCAGAACAGGAGAGATGAATCAGGGGGCCAAGGTCACAGAAGAAGTGGGGGATGACATGGGGGCCACAGAAGGATAACTGGGAAACCTTTACTACCAGACCAGTGATGAGAGGGAAGGCCAAAGCGAAGCAGGCAGTGACCAGGAGGAAGCAAGTCTTCAGGTCCATGACGGTCAGGTAATGCAGAGGCTTGCAAATGGCCACATACCGATCCAGAGACAACACTGCTATGAGGAGAAAACCTGCTGCTCCCAGAAATAAAAAGACAAAAGCTTGTATCAAACAAGCAAGAAAGGAAATGGTTTGTCTGCCTAAGAGAAAGATGATCAGCAACTTAGAAATAACAGCACTTATGATACCACACTCCAAGGAGGAGAAAATGCTGAGGGAAAAGTACATAGGTGTGTGGAGCCGGGAGTCAGCAGAGGTGATGGTGACTATGACAGCATTGCTTACAATGGATGCCAGGTATGCCAGCAGGTGCACCAGGAAGAGGACCTTTCCCAGGTGCTGGATGGCAGGAAACCCCTCCAAGATGAATTCTTGGACATTTGTAACATTCCCCATTTCCATGGGCATGTCTTTCCACAGCAGCGTCACTGCTGGTCTTAACCTACACTGAAGACATCAGGAAACACAAAGGTTTTAGAGGAGCATATGATTAAGTTATTTGACTATCCAGGAAGATGGCTAGGCAGACAGTAAAGTGGATTAGCCAGTTGATTCTTGAATCAGAAGGTCCAGAGTTCAATACCAGTTCAATAGTGAGTTCTAACTCATGAGAAATGGGGCATCTTTGGAAAGTTAGTTAACCTTTTTTTTGTCTCCCTTGCCTCAGGAGACAATTTAGAAAGAAATTGCTATAGCCAGTGTCAAAGATGTTTCTGCCTGTGCTCCCCTTAGGATTTCTGTGGTTTCCTGTCTCACATTTAAGTCTTTAATCCATTTTCAGTTTATTTTTATATATGGTGTAAAAACATGGTCCAGTTTCATTCTCTTGCATATAATTGTCCAGTTTTCCCAACATCATTTGTTGAAGAGACTGTCTTTTTCCCTTTGGATATTTTTTCCTGGCTTGTTGAAGATTAATTGACCCTATAGTTGTGTTTCATTTCTGCATTTTCTATTCTGTTCCATTCATCTATGTGTCTATTTTTGTGCCAGTACTATACCATTTTGACCACTACAGCTTTGTAATATAACTTGAAGTCCAGAATTGTGATGCCTCCAGCTTTGCATTCCTTTTTCGAGATTGCTTTGGCTATTCAGGGTCTTTTGTGGTTCCATACAAATTTAGGGATTGTTTATTCCAGCTCCATAAAAAAATGCTGTTGATTTTGATAGTAATTGCATTAAATATGTAGAATACCTTGGGTAATATAGACATTTAGATAATATATGTTCTTCTGATCCATGAGCATGGCATGTTTTTCCATTTGTTTGTGTCCTCTTCAATTTCTTTCATCGGTGTTTTAAAGTTTTCAGAGTACAAGTCTTTCACTTCTTTGGTTAGGTTTATTGCAACCAAAGAAGTGTTTTTTGGTGTAATGTAAATGAGATTAATGTCTTGATTTCTCTTTCAGCAGCTTCATTATTGGTATATAGAAATGCCAGATTTCTGTACATTGATTTTGTATCCTATGACTTTCTGAATTGGTTTATCAATTAAAAACCTTCCTATGTAATGTCAAAGAGGTATTTGAAATTGCCACTATAGAAAATTAAACTCTTTAATTTAACCTGGGATTTAACCTCCTGAAATTTCTAATTACCCCTCCCCTTTTATCATGGCTTTGGTTTTATTATTTATTTGCTTTTTAAAATAAATCTGAACTTGGTTTTCTCCCTAAGATTCTTGGAATTCTGTTCCTACTCTACGTCCAGCTATTTCTGGGCCCATCATCACCATTATCCTCATAACTGCAAATATGTAGATCTCACTGCTAAATCCATCCGAGACATTTTTTTTTACTTTTTTATTGTTATGTTAATCATCATACATTACATCATTAGGGTTTGATATAGTGTTCCATGATTCATTGTTTGTGCATAACACCCAGTGCTCCATTCAGAACATGCCCTCTTTAATACCCATCACCAGGCTAACCCATCCTCCCACCCCCCGCCCCTCTAGAACCCTCAGTTTGTTTTTCAGAGTCCATCGTCTCTCATGGTTCATCTCCCCCTCCGAATCCCCCCCTTCATTCTTCCCCTCCTGCTATCTTCTTCTTTTTTTTTTTTCTTAACATATATTGCATTATTTGTTTCAGAGGTACAGATCTGTGATTCAACAGTCTTGCACAATTCACAGTGCTCACCATAGCACATACCCTCCCCAATGTCTATCACCCAGCCACCCCATCCCTCCCACCCTACCCGCCACTCCAGCAACCCTCAGTTTGTTTCCTGAGATTAAGAATTCCTCATATCAGTGAGGTCATGTGATACATGTCTTTCTCTGTTTGACTTATTTCGCTCAGCATAACACCCTCCAGTTCTATCCACGTCGTTGCAAATGGCAAGATCTCATTCCTTTTGATGGCTGCATAATATTCCATTGTATATATATACCACATCTTTATCCATTCATCTGTCGATGGACATCTTGGCTCTTTCCACAGTTTGGCTATTGTGGACATTGCTGCTATAAACATCGGGGTGCACGTACCC
>NW_025410057.1:0-9352 GCF_002201575.2 Neomonachus schauinslandi
TTAAGGAGTCGATCCCATTTACAATTGCACCCAAAACCATAAGATACCTAGGAATAAATCTAACCAAAGAGACAAAGGATCTGTACTCAGAAAACTATAAAATACTCATGAAAGAAATTGAGGAAGACACAAAGAAATGGAAAAACGTTCCATGCTCATGGATTGGAAGAACAAATATTGTGAAGATGTCAATGCTACCTAGAGCAATCTACACATTCAATGCAATCCCCATCAAAATACCATCCACTTTTTTCAAAGAAATGGAACAAATAATCCTAAAATTTGTATGGAACCAGAAAAGACCCCGCATAGCCAGAGGCATGTTGAAAAAGAAAAGCAAACCTGGCGGCATCACAATTCCAGACTTCCAGCTCTATTACAAAGCTGTCATCATCAAGACAGCATGGTACTGGCACAAAAACAGACACATAGATCAATGGAACAGAATAGAGAGCCCAGAAATGGACCCTCAACTCTATGGTCAACTCATCTTTGACAAAGCAGGAAAGAATGTCCAATGGAACAAAGACAGTCTCTTCAACAAATGGTGTTGGGAAAATTGGATAGCCACATGCAGAAGAATGAAACTGGACCATTTCCTTACACCACACACAAAAATAGACTCCAAATGGTTGAAAGACCTCAATGTGAGACAGGAGTCCATCCAAATCCTAAAGGAGAACACAGGCAGCAACCTCTTTGACCTCAGCCGAAGCAACTTCTTCCTAGAAACATTGCCAAAGGCAAGGGAAGCAAGGGCAAAAATGAACTATTGGGACTTCATCAAGATAAAAAGCTTTTGCACAGCAAAGCAAACAGTCAACCAAACCAAAAGACAACCGACAGAATGGGAGAAGATATTTGCAAATGACATATCAGATAAAGGGCTAGTATCCAAAATCTATAAAGAACTCATCAAACTCAACACCCAAAGAACAAAGAATCCAATCAAGAAATGGGCAGAAGACATGAACAGACATTTTTCCAAAGAAGACATCCAAATGGCCAACAGACACATGAAAAAGTGCTCCATATCGCTCGGCATCAGGGAAATCCAAATCAAAACCTCAATGAGATACCACCTCACACCAGTCAGAATGGCTAAAATTAACAAGTCAGGAAACGACAGATGTTGGCGGGGATGCAGAGAAAGGGGAACCCTCCTACACTGTTGGTGGGAATGCAATCTGGTGCAGCCACTCTGGAAAACAGTATGGAGGTTCCTTAAAAAGTTTAAAATAGAGCTACCCTATGACCCAACAATTGCACTACTGGGTATTTACCCCAAAAGTACATATGTAGTGATCCGACCCTAAGGGAAAATCTTCTATAGTAATATAACCCCAAGCAATACATATGGCCAGACGTAATGAAGGCTACATTTCCCAGGCTCCCTTTTGGCTAAGTGTGACAATGTGACTGACCTAATTTCTGGCTAATGGATTAGAATGGAAATGATATTGAAATTCTAATCAAGCATTTAGAAGGTAGGGCTATAACTCTGGAAAACAGTATGGAGGCTCCTCAAAAAGTTGAAAATAGAGCTACCCTATGACCCAGCAATTGCACTACTGGGTATTTACCCCAAAGATACAAATGTAGTGATCTGAAGGGGTACATGCACCCCAATGTTTATAGCAGCGATGTCCACAATAGCAAAACTATGGAAAGAGCCCAGATGTCCATCAACAGATGAATGGATAAAGAAGATATGGTATATATATACAATGGAATATTATGCAGCCATTAAAACATAAAATATTGCCATTTGCAACAACGTGGATGCAACTAGAGTGTATTATGCTAAGCGAAATAAGTCAATCAGAGAAAGACAAGTATCATATGATATCAGTGATATGTGGAATTTGAGAAACAAGGCAGAGGATCATACGGGAAGGGAGGGAAAAATGAAACAAGAGGAAACCAGAGAGGGAGACAAACCATAAGAGATTCTTAATCTCAGGAAACAAACTGAGGGTGGCTTGAGTGGAGGAGGGGCAAGAGGGATGGGTTAAATGAGTGAGGGACATTGGGAGGGTATGTGCTATGGTGAGCATTGTGAATTGTGTAAGGCTAATGAGTCACAGACCTGTACCCCTGAAACAAATACATTATATGTTACTAAAAAATAAAAAAAGTAGAGTAGATCAACAGAACTAGAAGTTGGTTCTTTGAAAGAATTAATAAGATTGATAAACCTCTGGCCAGACTTATCCAAAAGAAAAGACCTAAATTAATAAAATTATGAATTTAAGGGGAGAGATCACGACTAACACCAAGGAAATAGAAAAAATTATTAGAAATTATTATCAGCAAATATATGCCAATAGATTAAGCCACCTGGAAGAAATGAATGCCTTCCTGGAAACTGATAAACTACCAAGACTAAGACAGGAAGAAATTGACAATCTGAATAGACCAATAATCAGTAACAAAATTGAAACAGTAATCAAAAACCTCCCAAAAAACAAGAGTCCAGGCCAGATGGCCTCCCAGCGGAAATCTACGAAACATTTAAAGAAGAAATAATTCCTATTCTTCTGAAGCTCTTTCAAAAAATAGAAACAGAAGGAAAACTTCCAAACTCATTCTATGAGGCCAGCATAACCTTGATCCCAAAACCAAAAAGGAGAATTACAGAAGAATCATCATGGATACCAAAATTCTCACCAAACTACTAGCCAATAGGATCAAACGGTACATTAAAGGGATTATTCATCACAACCAGGTGGATTTAGTACTGGGATGCAAGGGTGGTTCAACATCTGCAAATCATCACTGTGATAGAACACATTAATAAAAGACAAGAACCATATGATCCTCTCAAATGATGCAGAAAAAGCATTTGACAAATACAACATCCTTTCCTGATTAAAACTCTTTAGAGTGTATGGATAGAGGGCCTATTCCTCAATTTCATAAAAACCACCTATGAAAAGCCATCAGTGAATATCATTCTCAAGGGGTCAAGCTGAGAGCTTTCCCCTTAAGATCAGGAACACAACAAACATTGTGAAAATGTCTATGCTACCCACAGCAATCTACACTTTCAACACCATCCCAATCAAAATACCATTGGCATTTTTCAAAGAGCTATAACAAACAATCCTAACATTTGTATGGAACAAGTAAAGACTGCGAATAGCCAAGGAAATGAAAAAGAAAAACAAAATTGGGGACATCACAATGCATGACTTCAAGCTATATTACAAAGCTGGATATCAACCAGACCACTCTGTACACCCACGAAGTCAGCCTGAGATGTAAGAAGATACACCTGGATCTCTACAAACAGAATATCCCCAGCAGTTGTTTTCAAGTTATGATGCAGGGAGCCGTGCTTCTGTGGGCAGATATCAGAAGATAAGCGGAAGGGGGAGGGAGCCTCCAGGATCCTGCACCACCAGTGCATGAAAGCTTCCCTCTCTGGGGACAAGGCACAGACTCGGTCTATAGCAGCAGGGAAAGAACTTTAGGGCAGCCCCCCAGGTTGAAATATGGAGCTGTGGGGGCACGTGTGCAAAGCTGGGGGTGGCTCTTAGAACAAGAGCTGGGGGTGGCTCTTAGAACAAGAAGGGTAGAGACTGCCTGGACCTGGAAGAGAGGGCTGGGAGTGCTGCTGTGGGCACAATCCAGGACACTGACATTTTTAGCAGCACAGACAGAAACAGAGACAGTGTGGCCTGGAGAGCTCACTGAAGAATAGACATGATCTCTCTCTTCTGAGGCAGAGGTTTGGATATGGTCACTTCTGCTCTGACTCTCTGAAGAGAAATGGAAAGCTGCCAGAGAACAAAAGCCCCCCAAAACCGGTTTTCACTGAGCCCATCCCCTCCTACAGGGGGCAGGGCAACTCTGCCCAAACAGGGTTGCCTGGCTAACAGTGCAGCAGGCCCCTCCCCCAGAAGACAGGCTGGGAGAACAAGAAGCCGACAACCCTAAGGTCCTTATAAAACATGTGCATCTTCTTTAGGTTGGGGTCAATAATTTGGACTCTGTACATTCTTTCAACCACCCCTCATCAAAATGACAAAAAGGAGGAACCCCCCAAATAGGAAAGACTCAGAGACTGTGACTTCTGCCACAGATTTGCAAGTGGACATAGATAATAAGCAAGATGTCGGAAATAGACTTCAGGGTAATAGTTTTGAAGACAATAGCTAGAATGGAGAAAATGATTAAAGGCAACATAGAGTCTCTAAGGGTAGAAATGAGAGCTGATCGGGGCGGAGCAAGATGGCAGAGGAGTAGGAGACCTGGATTTCATCTCCTCTCAGGAATTCAGCTGGATAGGGATCAAACCATTCTGAACACCTACAAACCTAAGAGGAGATCGAAGAAAAGAATACCAAGAACTCTCTCATCAGAAGAGCGACCACTTTCTGGAAGGTAGGACGTGCGGAGAAGTGAATCCGAGGCGATATTCGGGAGGATAGATGGCGGGGGAGGGGCCTCCGTCGGCCGCTTCTGCCAAGTGATAGAACCACGGAGCACAAAATCGGAACTTTTAAAAGTCTGCTCTGCCGAGGGACGTCACTCTGGTGGCTAAGCGGGGGGTGGAACCCTCCGGGACAGTGTGGTCTCAGGACCCTCGGGGTCACAGAAAGACCGGGGGTGCCTGAGTGTGGCAGAGCTCCCAGGTAATGAGCAGGGAAGCCAGCTGCAGAGGAGGAGCCCAGGCGCGGGCTCTCAGCTCGGGGTTGCCATAAACCGTGATCTGAGGCACAGTCGGACCACTGCTCCTCCAGCAGGGACCCAACAAGCGGCAGATCTGGGGAGACTCACCTTCCTCCCCTGGGAGGAGCCGCGTGGGAGTGCACTACAGGGATCTGCTGGGTTTGGAGACTCCACACCGGGTCGGGTGCCAGAGATAGAAACGTGCGGTCATAGGCCGGGTGAGCACGGAGTGCGGCCAGAGACCGGGGAGACGGGAGTGACTGACGGCTTTTCTCTGGGGGCTTACTGAGGAGCAGGGCCCCGAGTTCTCGGCTCCTCCGGGGCAGAGATTGGGAGGCCACCATTTTCACTCTCGGCCTCCAAAGCTGTATGGAAAGCTCGCAGGGAACAAAAGCTCTGGAGAGCAACCCGAGCAGATTACTTAGCCCGGACCGGGCAAGGGTGGGGCAATTCCGCCTCTGGCAAAGACATTTGGAAACCACGGCAAAAGGCCCCTCCCCCAGAAGATCAGTGAGAACAGCCAGCCAAGACCAAGTTTACCGATCAATGAGAATGGCAGAACTCCAGCGCTAGGGGAATACTGCACATAGAATTCATGGCTTTTTTACCATGATTCTTGAGTCATTCAAAGTTAATTTTTTTTTTAACTGTCTTTTTTTCTTTTTTTTTCTTTTTGAATTTTTCTTTTTCCCTTTTTCAACCAACATCTTCTCAATCCCTTTTTTAAAAAAACATTTTTATTTTTCATTTTTAAAGTCATATTCTATCCCTTCATAGTAGTTATCTGTATTTTTGGCATATATATATAAGTTGTTCTCTCTTTAAAATTTTGAGATAGTTTCTTCTAACAGATTAAAATATACCCTAAAACTCTAGTATATAGTTTTTTCTGCTCCCCTGCCTGATCACATTATCTCCCTTTTTTTTCTTTTTTCTTTGTTAAATCTTCTTCTTTCTTATTTCAAACAACTTCTTATCAATTCCTTTTATAAAATTTTTTATAATTTCTATCTTTACAATCATAGTCCAACCCTTCATCATATCAACCCTTATTTTTGTACATATATAAGTTTTTCTTTCTTTAAAATTTTGGGAGGCACTTTCTTCTAAAAGACCAAAATACACCCCAAATCTAGTGTGTGGCACTGATCTATATACCAGCCTGATCATATCTGATCACATTCTGGTTTTTTGTTGTTGTTGTTTTGTTTTGTTCTGTTTTTGTTTGTTTTTATCTTTATCTTTTTCTTTGTCTTTTTTTTCTTTTTCTTTTTTCTCTCTTACCCTTTTTCCACTGCTTCAGGTATTTTCTGATTTGTTTAGAGTATATTTTCTGGGGACGTTGTTACTCTGCTAGCATTTTGTTCTCTCATTAATCTATTCTCCTCTGCACAAAATGACAAGACGGAAAAAATCACCTCAACAAAAAGAACAAGAGGTAGTACCGACTGCCAGGGACCTACTCAATACGGACATTAGTACGATGTCAGATCTACAGTTCAGAATCCTCACTTTAAATATACTAGCTGGACTTGAAAAAAATATGGAAGTTATTAGAGAAACCCTTTCTGGAGAAGTAAAAGAACTAAAATCTAACCAAGTAGAAATCAAAAAGGCTATTAATGAGGTGTAATCAAATATCGGGGTGCTAACTGCTGGGATAAATGAGGCAGAAGAGAGAATCAGTAATATACAAGACCAAATGATGGAAAATAAAAAAGCTGAGAAAAAGGGAGATAAACAACTACTGGATCATGAGGGCAGAATTTGAGAGATAAGCGATACCATAAGACGAAACAACATTAGAGTAATTGGGATCCCAGAAGAAGAAGAAAGAGAGAGAGGGGCAGAAGGTATAATGGAGCAAATTATAGCAGAGAACTTCCCTAATTTGGGGAAGGAAACAGGCATGAAAATCCAGGAAGCACAGAGAACCCCTCTCAAAATCAATAAAAATAGGTCAACACCCCTACATCTAAGAGTAAAACTTACGAGTCTTATAGACAAATAGAAAATCCTGAAAGCAGCTCGGGAGAAGAGATTTGTAACCTATAAGGATAGAAACATGAGATTGGCAACAGACCTATCCACAGAGACCTGGCAGGCCAGAAAGGACTGGCAGGATATATTAAGAGCACTAAATGAGAAAAATATGCAGCCCAGAATACTATATCCAGCTAAGCTGTCATTGAAAATTGAAGGAGAGATAAAAAGCTTCCAGGACAAACAAAAACTAAAGGAATTTGCAAACACGAAACCAGCCCCACAAGAAATCTTGAAAGGGGTCCTCTAAGCAAAGAGAGAGTCTAAAAGCAACATAGACCAGAAAGGAACACAGACAATATACAGTAACAGTCACCTTACAGGCAATACAATGGCACTAAATTCCTATCTTTCAATAGTTGCCCTGAGTGTGAATGGGCTCAATGCCCCAATCAAAAGACACAGGCTATCAGATTGGATTAAAAAACAAGACCCATCGATATGCTGTCTGCAAGAGACTCATTTTATACCCAAAGACACCTCCAGATTGAAAGTGAGGGGGTGGAACACCATTTACCATGCTAACAGACAGCAAAAGAAAACTGGGGTGGCAATCCTTATATCAGACAAATTCGATATTAAACCAAAGACTGTAATAAGAGATGAGGAAGGACACTATATCCTACTTAAAGAGTCTATCCAACAAGAAGATCTAACAATTGTAAATATCTATGCCCCTAACATGGGAGCAGCCAATTATATAAGGCAATTAATAACAAGAGCAAAGAAACACATCAACAACAATACAAAAATAGTGGGGGACTTTAACACCCCCCTCACTGAAATGGACATATCGTCTAAGCAAAAGATCAACAAGGAAATAAAGACTTTAAATGACACACTGGACCGAATGGACTTCACAGACCTATTCAGAACATTCCATCCCAAAGCAACGGAATTTACATTCTTCTCTAGTCCCCATGGAACATTCTCCAGAATAGATCACATCCTAGGTCATAAATCAGGTCTCAACCGGTACCAAAAGATTGGGATCATTCCCTGCCTATTTTCAGACCACAATGCTTTGAAACTAGAACTCAATCACAAGAGGAAAGTCAGAAAGAACTCAAATACATGAAAGCTAAAGAGCATCCTACTGAAGAATGAATGGGTCAACCAGGAAATTAAAGAAGAATTTAAAAAATACATGGAAACCAATGAAAATGAAAACACAACTATTCAAAATCTTTGGGATGCAGCAAAGGCAGTCCTAAGAGGAAAGTATATAGCAATACAAGCCTTTCTCAAGAAACAAGAAAGGTCTCAAGTACACAACCTAACCCTACACCTAAAGGAGCTGGAGAAAGAACAGAAAAGAAAGCCTAAACCCAGCAGGAGAAGAGAAATAATAAAGATCAGAGCAGAAATCAATGAAATAGAAACTAAAAGAACAGTAGAACAGATCAACGAAACAAGGAGCTGGTTCTTTGAAAGAATTAACAAGATTGATAAACCCCTGGCAAGACTTATCAAAAAGAAAAGAGAAATGACCCAAATAAATAAAATCATGAATGAAAGAGGAGAGATCACAACCAACACCAAAGAAATACAACCAATTTTAAGAACATATTATGAGCAACTCTATGCCAGCAAATTCGATAACCTGGAAGACATGGATGCATTCCTAGAGATGTATCAACTACCAAAACTGAACCAGGAAGAAATAGAAAACCTGAACAGACCTATAACCACTAAGGAAATTGAAGCAGTCATCAAAAATCTCCCAAAAAACAAAAGCCCAGGGCCAAATGGCTTCCCAGGGGAATTTTACCATATTTTTCAAGAAGAATTAAAACCTATTCTTCTGAAACTGTTCCAAAAAATAGAAATGGAAGGAAAACTTCCAAACTCATTTTATGATGTCAGCATTACCTTGATCCCAAAACCAGACAAAAACCCCATCAAAAAGGAGAATTACAGACCAATATCCCTGATGAACATGGATGCAAAAATTCTCACCAAAATACTATCCAATAGGATCCAACAGTACATTAAAAGGATTATTCACCATGACCAAGTGGGATTTATCCCTGCACTGCAAGGTTGGTTCAACATCCACAAATCAATCAATGTGATACAATACATTAACAAAAGAAAGAACAAGAATCATATGTTCCTCTCAATAGATGCAGAAAAAGCTTTTGACAAAGCACAGCATCCTTTCTTGATCAAAACTCTTCAGAGTATAGGCATAGAGGGTACATACCTCAATATCATAAAAGCCATCTATGAAAAACCTACAGCAAATATCATTCTCAATGGTGAAAAACTGAGAGCTTTCCCCCTAAGGTCAGGAATGTGGCAGGGATGTCCACTATCACCACTGCTATTCAACATAGTATTGGAAGCCCTAGCCACAGCAATCAGACAACAAAAAGAAATCAAAGGCATCCAAATCGGCAAAGAAGAAGTCAAACTCTCACTCTTTGCAGACGATATGATACTTTATGTGGAAAACCCCAAAGACTCCACCCCAAAACTCCTAGAACTCATACAGGAATTCAGTAAAGTGGCAGGATATAAAATCAATGCACAGAAATCAGTGGCATTCCTATACACCAACAACAAGACAGAAGAAAGAGAAATTAAGGAGTCGATCCCATTTACAATTGCACCCAAAACCATAAGATAC
>NW_025410058.1:0-9351 GCF_002201575.2 Neomonachus schauinslandi
TTTTATTTCTTTTTGTTGTCTGATTGCTGTTGCTAGGACTTCTAGTATTATGTTGAACAACAGTGGTGAGAGTGGGCACCCTTGACGTGTTCCTGATCTTAAGGGAAAGGCTCTCAGCTTTTCCCCATTGAGGATGCTATTCGCTGTGGGTTTTTCATAGATGGATTTTATGAACTTGAGGAATGTTCCCTCTATCCCTATACTCTGGAGAGTTTTAATCAGGAAAGGATGTTGTATTTTGTCAAATGCTTTTTCTGCATCAATTGAGAGGACCATATGGTTCTTCTCCCTCCTCTTATTAACGTGTTCTATCACATTGATTGATTTGCGAATGTTGAACCACCCTTGCATCCCGGGGATAAATCCCACTTGGTCATGGTGGATGATCCTTTCCATGTGTTGTTGGATCCTATTAGCTAGGATTTTGTTGAGGACTTTGGAATCCATATTCATCAGGGATATCGGTCTGAAATTCTCCTTTTTGATGGGGTCTTTGCCTGGTTTGGGGATTAAGGTAATGCTGGCCTCATACAATGAGTTTGGAAGTTTTCCTTTTGTTTCTATTTTTTGAAACAGCTTCAGTAGAATACGTATTATTTCTTCTTTGAATATTTTGTAGAATACCTCAGGGAATCCATCAGGCCCTGGACTCTTGTTTTTGGGGAGGTTTTGTATCACGGCTTCAATCTCGTTACTGGTTATTGGCCTATTCAGGGTGTCAGTTTCTTCCTGTTTCTGTCTTGGCAGCTTATAGTTCTCCAGGAAGGCCTCCATTTCATCCAGATTGCTCAGTTTATTGGCATGTAGTTGTTGATAAAAATTTCCAATAATTGTTTCTATTTCCTTGGTGTTATTCATGATCTCTCCCCCTTCTTTCATAATCATTTAATGCAATTCATTATATCAACAGACTAAATTATAAAATAATCACAACTCCATATTAATACATAAAATCCATTGTACAGTATCTGATACCCACTCAAAAATTAAAACTCTCGGGGCACCTCCATATCAGGCACCCTGCTCCACGGGAAGCCTGCTTCTCCCTCTCCCACTCCCCCTGCTTATGTTCCATCTCTCACTGTGTCTCTCACTGTCAAACAAATAACATAAAATAAAATGAATAAAATAAAATAAAAAATAAAATAAAATAAAATAAAATAAAAAATCCTCTCAGTAGGTTTGCTAGAGTGGGGATTGGGGTGGGAGGGATGGGGTGACTGGGTGATAGACACTGGGGAGGGTATGTGCTCTGGTAAGCGCTGTGAATTGTGCAAGACTGTTGAATCTCAGATCTGTACCTCTGAAACAAATAATGCAATATATGTTAAGGAAAAAAAAGAAGAAGAAGTAGGTAGCGGGAGGGGAAGAAGGAAGCGGGGGAAATCGGAGGGGTAGACGAACCATGAGAGACGATGGACTCTGAAAAACAAACTGAGGGTTCTAGAGGGGAGGGGGGTGGGAGGATGGGTTAGCCTGGTGGTGGGTATTGAGGAGGGCACATTCTGCATGGAGCACTGGGTGTTATGCACAAACAATGAATCATGGAACACTTCATCTAAAACTAATGATGAAATGTATGGGGATTAACATAAGAATAAAATAAATAAATAAATAAAAAGCTAGTGAGAAGATTGATTTTTTTTACATTTTTTGCACACCTCTTTTTTTTTTTTTACTTGTATTTTTTAGTTTTATTATTGAAAATAGAAGGAGAGATAAAGAGCTTCCAGGACAAACAAAAACTAAAGGAATTTGCAAACACAAAACCAACCCTACAAGAAATATTGAAAGGGGTCCTCTAAGCGAAGAGAGAGCCTAAAAGTGAGATAGACCAGAAAGGAACACAGAAAATATAGAGTAACAGTCACCTTATAGGCAATACAATGGCACTAAATTCCTTTCTTTCAGTAGTTATTCTGAATGTAAATGGGCTAAATGCTCCAATCAAAAGAAACAGGCTATCAGATTGGATTAAAAAAAAAAAAAGACCCATTGATATGCTGTCTGCAAGAGACTCATTTTAGACCCAAAGACACCCCCAGATTGAAAGCGAGGGGGTGAAAATCATTTACGATGCTACTGGAAACCAAAAGAAAGCTGAGGTGGCAATCCTTATATCAGACAAATCAGATTTTAAACCAAAGACTATAAGAAGAGATGAGGAAGGACATTCTATCATAGTTGAAGTGTCTTTCCAACAAGAAGATCTAACTATTGTAAATATCTATGCCCCTTACAGGGGAGCAGCCAATTATATAAGCCAATTAATAAAAAAAGCAAAGAAACACATCAACAACAATACTATAATAATGGGGGACTTTCACACACCCCTCACTGAAATGGACAGATCATTTAAACAAAAGATCAACAAGGAAATAAAGACTTTAAAAGTCACACTGAACCAAAAGGGCTTCACAGATGTATTCCGAACATTCCATCCCAAAGCAACAGAATACACATTCTTCTCTAGTGCCCATGGAATATTCTAATTAATAGATCACATCCTAGGTCAAAAATCATATCTCAACTGGTACCAAAAGGTTGGGATCATTCCCTGCCTATTTTCATAGCACAGTGCTTGCTTTGAAACTAGACCTCAATCACAAGAGGAATGTCGGAAAGAACTCAAATACATGGAGGCTAAAGAGCATCCTACTAAAGAATGAATGAGTCAACCAGGAAATTAAAGAAGAATTAAAACGATTTATGGAAACACATGAAAATGAAAACACAACTGTTCAAAATCTTTGGGATGCAGCAAAGGCAGTCCTAAGAGGAAAGTATATAGCAATACAAGCCATTCTCAAGAAACATGAAAGGTCTCAAGTACACAACCTAACCCTACACCTAAAGGAGCTGGAGAAAGAACAGCAAATAAAGCCTAAACCCAGCAGGAGAAGAGAAATAATAAAGATCAGAGCAGAAATCAATGAAGTAGAAACCAAAAGAACAGTAGAACAGATCAACGAAACTAGGAGCTGGTTCTTTGAAAGAATTGACAAGATTGATAAACCCCTGGCCAGACTTATCAAAAAGAAAAGAGAAATGAACCAAATCAACAAAACCATGAATGATAGAGGAGAGATCACAATCAACACCAAAGAAATACAAACAATTCTAAGAACATATTATGAGCAACTCTATGCCAGCAAACTAGATAATCTGGAAGAAATGGATGCATTCCTAGAGATGTATCAATGACCAAAACTGAAGCAGGAAAAGATAGAAAACCTTAACAGTCCTATAAGCACTAAGGATATTGAAGCAGTCATCAATAATCTCCCAACAAAAAAAAGCTCAGGGCCAGATGGCTTCCCAAGGGAATTCTACCAAACATTTAAAGAAGAATTAATACCTATTCTTCTGAAATGGTTCAAAAATAGAAATGGAAGGAAAACTTTCAAACTCATTTTATGAGGCCAGCATTACCTTGATCCCCAAACCAGACAAAGAACCCATCAAAAGGGAGACTTACAGACCAATATCCTTGATGAACATAGATGTAATGGAGAATTATAGACCAATATCCTTGCAAAGATTCTCTCCAAAATACTATCCAATAGGATCTAACAGTACATTAAAAGGATTATTCACCACAACCATGTGGGATTTATCCGTGGGCTGCAAGGTTGGTTTGACATCCGCCAATCAATCAATGTGATACAAAACATTAATAAAAGAAAGAACAACAACCATATGATGCTCTCAATAATGCAGAAAAAGCATTTGACAAAGTACAGCATCCTTTCCTGATCAAAACTCCTCAGAGTATAGGGATCGAGGGTACATACCTCAATATCATAAAAGCCATCTATGAAAAAACCACAGTGAATATCATTCTCAATGGGGAAAAACTGAGAGCTTTCCCCCTAAGGTCAGGAAACGGCAGGGATGTCCACTCTCACCACTGCTATTCAACATAGTATTAGAAGTCCTAGCCACAGCAATCAGACAACAAAAAGAAATCAAAGGCATCCAAAATGGCAAAGAAGTCAAACTTTCACTTTTTGCAGATTATATGATACTTTATATGGAAAACCCCAAAGACTCCACCCCAAAAGTGCTAGAACTGATACAGGAATTCTGTAAAGTGGCAGGATATAAAATCAATGTCCAGAAATCAGTGGCATTCCTATACACCAACAACAAGACAGAAGAAAGAGAAATTAAGGAGTTGATCCCGTGTACAATTGCACCCAAAACCATACAATACCTAGGAATAAATCTAACCAAAGAGGTAAAGAATCTTTACTCAGAAAACTATAAAATACTCATGAAAAAATTTGAGGAAGACACAAAGAAATGGAAAAACGTTCCATGCTCATGGATTGGAAGTGCAAATATTGTGAAGGTGTCAATGTTACCTAGAGCAATCTACACATTCAATGCAATCCCCATCAAAATACCATCGACTTTTTTCAAAGAAATAGAACAAATAATCCTAAAATTTGTATGGAACCAGAAAAGACCCCGCATAGCCAGAGGAATGTTGAAAAAGAAGAGCAAAGCTGGCGGCATCACAATTCCGGACTTCAAGCTCTATTACAAAGCTGTCATCATCAAGACAGTATGGTACTGGCAGAAAAACAGACACATATCAATGGAACGGAATAGAGAGCCCAGAAATGGACCCTCAATTCTATGGTCAACTTATCTTCAACAAAGCAAGAAAGAATGTCCAATGGAAAAAAGACAGTCTCTTCAACAAATGGTGTTGGGAAAATTAGACAGCCACATGCAGAAAAATGAACTGGACCATTTCCTTACACCACACACATAAATGGACTCCAAATGGTGGGAGGATCTAAATGTGAGATGGAAGTCCATTAAATCCTAAAGAAGAACACAGGCAGCGACCTCTTTGACCTCAGCTGCAGCAACTTCTTCCTTGAAACATCGCCAAAGGCAAGGGAAGGAAGGGCAAAAATGAACTCTTGGAACTTCATCAAGATAAGAAGGCTTTGCACAGCAAAAGAAACAGTCAACAAAACCAAAAGACAACTGACAGAGTGGGAGAAGATATTTTCAAATGACATATCAGATAAAGGGCTAGTATCCAAAATGTATAAAGAATTTATCAAATTCAACACCCAAAGAACAAATGATCCAATGAAGAAATGGGCAGAAGACATGAATGGACATTTTTCCAAAGAAGTCATCCAAATGGCCAACAGACACATGAAAAAGTGCTCAAATTGCTCGGCATCAGGGAAATCCAAATCAAAACCTGAATGAGGTACCACCTCACACTAGTCAGAATGGCTAAAATTAACAATTCAGGAAACAAGAGATGTTGGTGTGGATGCAGAGCAAGGGGAACCGTCCTACACTGTTGGTGGGAATGCAAGCTGGTGCAGCCACTCTGGAAAACAGTATGGAGGTTCCTCAAAAAGTTGAAAATAGAGCTACCCTATGTTCCAGCAATTGCACTACTGGGTATTTACCCCAAAGATACAAAAGTAGGGATCCGAAAGGGTACATGCACCCCGATGTTTATAGCAGCAATGTCCACAATAGCCAACCTGTGTAAAGAGCCAACTTGTGGAAAGAGCCAAGATGTACATTGACAGATGAATGTATAAAGAAGATGTGGTGTATATATATATATATATATATACACATATATATGAATGGAGATATTATGCAGCCATCCTTAGGAATGAGATCTTGCCATTTGCAACGACGTGGATGGAACTGGAGGGTATTATGCTGAGCGAAATAAGTCAAAGAGAAAGACAAGTATCATATGACCTCACTGATATGAGGAATTCTTAATCTCAGGAAACAAACTGAGGGTTGCTGGAGTGGGGGGTGTGGTGGAAGGGATGCGGTGACTGGGTGATAGACACTGGGGAGGGTATGTGCTCTGGTAATTGCTGTGAATTGTGCAAGACTGTTGAATCTCAGATCTGTACCTCTGAAACAAATAATGCAATATATGTTAACATAAAAAAAAAAAAGAAGGTAGCAGGAGGGGAAGAATGAAGGGGGGGAAATCGGAGGGGGAGACGAACCATGAGAGATGATGGATTCTGAAAAACAAACTGAGGGTTCTAGAGGGGAGGGGGGTGGGAGGATGGGTTAGCGTCATGATGGGTATTGAGGAGGGCACGTTCTGCATGGAGCACTGAGTGTTATGCACAAGCCATGAATCATGAAACACTACATCTAAAACTAATGATGTAATGTATGGGGATTAACTTAACAATAAAAATAGTTTAAAATAAAGATAGAACTACCCTACAATCCAGCAATTGCAACATTATGTATTTACACAAAGGATACAGAAATAGTGATTCAAAGTGATACATGAACCCCGTTCCTTCTAGCAGCATTATGAAATATAGTCAAATTATTTAGAGCCCAAATGTCCCGTGAATGATGAATGTATAAAGAAGGTGTGGGAGATACATATTTATATTTGTGGGTTATATATGGGAAATATATATAATAATATTTTCTGAGATATATATAGGATATTTCTATTTATATCTATATATATCCTGTAGATATCTCTCTCTATCTAACCTATAAATATATCCTATATAGATAGATATTTATACCTGTATAAGATATAGATAGATATACATATATATATCTATCTATAATCTTGCCATTTGCCATGGCATGAATGGAGCTAAAGAGTATTAGTATTATGCTAAGTGAAGTAAGTCAGTCAGAGAAATAAAAATAACATATTTCACTAATATGTGGAATTTAAGAAACAAAACAAACGGACAGAGGGGGAAGAAAAAAAGAGACAACCCAGGAAACAGACTCTTAGCTATAGAGAACAAACAGGTGGTTACTGGAGGGAAGGTGGGTGGGGGGGATGGGTTAAATAGGTGACTGGTATTAAAGAGGGCACTTGTGATGAGCCCTGGGTGCTGGATGAATCACTAAATTTTACACCTGAAACTAATACTACATTCTATGTTGACTAAGTGCTATGTAAATAGCAATTTGGAGAAAAAACAAAAAGGAATTGCAACATGGCAATTCACAACTAAAAAATAGTCTTTACAGAACATCCTGGTGCATAGCTTACCAAATTGAATATTACTAAAAATTAGTACCTTCATTTTTTTTTTCCCTGTGACAATCAGGGTAAAATGCACTTGATGTATTATTGGTTTCAGAGATAGAGTCAATCATCTAAAAAAGGAAAAGGCTTTATGAAACTGTCCATGTGATTTCTTTCCTGAATTTTCACTAAACTGAGTTATAGATTCGGTGCAATCGAGATTTGCCTCTCAAACTGGAATATCAATTTTAAGAAAAAAACTAGTATTTTTCTTGTAAGAGTGGAGATACATTGTGCCATCATTCCTATCGTGTTGACTAGTAACTCATGACAATGTACTTTCCTTAGCAAAATCTGATGATACATGAATACAGGTGACTGAATAAATGCACACATCTGGCTTCTTCCTATATTTATAAGCTGATCTCTGCCTGGAATTTTATGGTGCAATGATTTTATTACTTTACTTTTTCATGTATGACCATATGTTCCTTGGTGCTTAAACATGCTATTAGTGTCTGAAGCAGCATTTACGCTTCTCCTGACTTTTATAAATTTCACTTCCTGCAGACTAAAGCAAGGATGCAGAACAGCTGAGCAGGCACCTAGAACAGCAGTATATCTAGAAATAATAATACAATTATAATCATTTGATAGTGGAGAGAACATTGTATTCATCACTATGTGAACAATAAAGACTATTTAATATAGATGAAAAAGCTAATTTGCTGAGGTATGTCAGTAGGTAGTGATGTCATGTCAGAGAGGAGCCAATCTATAGGAGTCAACATATGAACAAATTATTTGCAAGGAACAAGGTTCTATTGAACTGCTGAAATAAGCTTCTTGTTTGGCGTGTTTTGTTCTTTTTGGTTTAATGAGAAATGGGGAAATATGACACCAGAGACAATTGCTCCATAACAGTATGATGTTTGTACCTTAATAAACATCTTTCTCTATATTTATTTACCCTATTGTAGTAATTCATTTTTCTCTAAATAAATATGGAATATATACAATGTTGATTTGACAGCTGCCAAAATATTAACTATCTGACATGGAGATTCAATTCTTTTGTGTGTGTGTGTGTGTGATGTGTTTGCATAAACTAACTTTTTACATTGGATCAGATATTGTAGGACAATATTTTATGTTTCCTTTCCTCTCTCATGTGAACCAAAGAGTAGAAAAGGAGGTAAAGAGACATCTCAAATCCCTCTCAGTTCACCATTTGGGTTCAAACTCCCATGTGTGGGACTCAGATTATTTCCCTGGTGGTGGAACAATAGTCATTTCCCCTGTGTGGGGTGGTGAACTGAGGACAGGGAGGCTGCCCTCTACTTAGGAGGAGCTCAGGCCTGCTCAGCAACCATGTGGTTGGGTTGGGCTGCACATATAGGTAGATAAGTGGTTTTATTACAGGGTTAATTTTTACTTATTTTCTACTGGGATAGTTTGGGGTTTTTTTTATGTTTGTTTTCTTTTGAGTGTCTAATAAAACTAGGTTCCTCTTGGATGTGGATAAATATTGAAAGGTTTTATGTCCACACTGGAGTAGTGCAGTTTATATAGAATGACAATCAAATAAAAATACTAATAACAACGGCCATTATTAAAATTAATACTTGTTGACTGTTTGTCGTATGTCAGGCAACACTGTTAAGTTACTTACCTGCATTAAATAATTTAATTCTTAAAAGTCACCCTCAGTATTAGGTGCTATGATGAGACACGATAGAAAGTTCAGAGTAAACCTCTGAGTAAATAAAGCAAACATTAAGTTCCTGTTCTCCCATCTGGACAGAGTAAACCAGGTTTCCCCAGGTCCCCTTCATCTATACAAGTCACTTCCACCACAGGCTCCATTTATGGATTCCTAAGGACATATCTCCGTGTTTATACCATGGGCAACATTTGAAATTTAATTTTCACATAACCATCATAAATAATTTACTTCTAACATAATACACTTAATATAGTTTTCTAACAAAGCAGCAAATGAAAATAAAAACAATGAATTGATAAACACGATGAAAACTTATTCAACTGAAATCACAGGCAGATTTGGAGCTAAAGAAACTGAATATTTGAAGCCTCTCACTTGCATAGACTCTTTCCAAAGACATCTGTGAATATTCTTTTTGTATTTGTTTTTATTTTTTTCCTTAGGGAGATCTTCCAAAACAGTGCATGATCCAGAGTTCTCAAACCTAGATTTGCCCTTTAATATTCCAGAAATATTTCCTTAGTGATTGGTTTTAGGCAAGTGCTAAACATCAAAGGGATTTCTCCTTAATTTAAAATCAGATGTTTGGATTCAAGTG
>NW_025410059.1:0-9345 GCF_002201575.2 Neomonachus schauinslandi
ATTAAGAGTACACACTTACCATGATGAGTACTGAGTAATGTATAGAATTGTTGAATCACTATATTATATATCTAATAAAGCATTGTATGTTAACTATAGTGGAATTTAAATTAAAAAAATCTCACATAGCACTCATGCTTAGGTATTGGTTGTCAGCACAGAGTCACAATGACATACTTGGTACTAGGGATGCAAGAACATTAAACTTTAAGCTCCACACTGCCAATAAAATTTCAGACTCTTCCGTGCCTCAAATATTAGATTTTTCTATTAAGTATTTTGAAATTATTTAGGAAGCCTAGAGAATTCTATGGTGTTTTTAATGTTAAATTGATGCTAATAAGATGTATAGATTTGATTTTCACCATTTCAACCATTAAAAAAAAATCTAAGTCAAGTCACAAACTTTGGGACACCATTCTTTACAGAGATAAAGACAATATAGTAGGTGGCTTAGCAACTAACAAAAAAGAATTCCCCCCAAACCAGAAAAAAAACTCCAAGAAAAACCCCACATTTTTTTTTGTTTTTTTCTGCTATTAGTGTATTTATTTTATGTATTTTTAAAATGATGGTGTTTTGTTTCTATTATCTTAGCTATGTATACAAATTAAGCAATGTTAAATTTTTTTGATAGTTACCTGAATAGTATTTATCAACAAACATATCATTTACTGCTTGTCAACTAGTTTTCTAAAAGCTTTATAGACAGTGACATTGTGAATCCTTGTAGTCACCCTACATGATGAGTACTAATGTTTTCCTTACTTAGTAGATGAAGAAACTGAGGCGGAGTAATGATAAATATCTTGTTCAAAGTTGTACAGGTTTTGCTGTTATTTGAGCTTAGAAGTGTGACTGTGGAATGTTTGCTCGACACCACCGTGCTACCTGTTCTCTAGAAATACATCCTGTATTTCTAAAGTACCAAACTTACTTCAAGAACATACTGTTACTCTTATAATTAAGCACAGCAATTACTATTTGGTAGTACACATACAGAAACACCAGGCAGGATAAGTGAAATGTTTGGTCTTATCTGATTATGTTGATCTGAGTTGTAAATAGAACTCAGGTTTTCAGACTTCAAACAAGTGCTAAAATTGCATGAGCCTTCTCATCTCTTTGCAGACAGAAATATTCATGACGTATCTCTATAGAAAAATATATTCTGATCTTTTTCAATGAATTTAAAGATGAAACGTGAGTCCAAAGTATTAACATTATTTTCTTTCCTTTTTATACACCTAATAATTTTTGATTCACAAGAATATTGTGCCATGACATTAAAACTAAAGATTGATAGGAGAAACTATGCTTGTTTTGTTGCTTACCAAAGTATACTGTTTGTTGATTTGAAAACAAATTATTAGAAGTCTTATACCTAGAGTCATCTAAAAATGAATTATTTCTATTTTCCAGGAAATATTTGAATTTATTACTTGATTTACTTTATTGCTTTAATCTTTATTAAAGTTTATATATATGCATATATATATAAAGATTATTTATATATGAAGAGTAGATAGATGGATAGATAAAATGATGGCAAATCTAACGTTTGAAAAGCAGAGCAAAAACACCCCACAAATTTTAAGCCTGTTGAATCCTATCAACCTCAAGCAGGATTCAAACATTTCAGATCTTCATAGAGTCAATTATGAAATGAAAGTGTTTATAAAGCATATGCAGTATGTTTTTTACAACCTTTGGATTTTGTTTTCAGGAGCTTCTGAATCATTGTTGCTGTTTATAATCTGCATCTGTTATAAAATCAAATAAAAATGATAAAAATGTAATTCATAAAAATACAATAAAAAAAACAGGAGAGTCAGAAATGTATTTGTTTTAGGAAGGAAATGAAACAATAATAAGGTTGGGGTACATTGAGGAGAAACCTTGTTTGCGGTCTCCAGAAAGGCCTAATGGCATGGCATTACCTTGGAGAATTCATGGAGATTCAGGGTATAAACTCAGTCTTCACTGGGCTTCTGACCAGACATGGGGAGGCAGATAAAACAATTAGATTTAGAAGACACTGGAGTATATAAAATATCTGCCAAATTGTATATACTCTTTTGGCTTAAACCTAAGTAATATTTCCTTTTGGGTTTTAGGTACATCTGGAAATCTCAGACAGACAGACTGAGCAGGTGGAGCTTCCAGAAACTTGTATGACAGAGAAGCCTTCTAGGAAAATAACACCTCCTAAGAGATGAGAGAGTTAGCCTTAGTTCTCAAATAGAAGTAATGATTCTAAGAAGAATCACACATGTTTGTCACATAAATTAATCCCCATTCTACCTTCCATGAACTCATGTCTGAATCCTAAGTTAAAAGAGCTCTGAGTAAATAATGCAAAGATTTGGGGACCATGGCCATGCTGTGTAAGTTCTCCCCTAAGAGAGTGTGACACAAAAAGGAAGAGACATTCTCTCCCGTGTAGCCAAAGATCATAATAGAGCTTTGGCTTCTCAAGGTCTCCCATGTATCAATAACACTGGCAGTGGGAAACAGCAATACATGTCAGACGAATCAGTTATTCCTTAAAAACTGATGGCATATCGTGAGGAGGCAGCTGTGTTAGGGTGAGGTGATTGTATAGTATCCAGAGGGAGAGGTGGAAGTATTCACAGATGGGGCTGTTCCCTGTGGAAGTGGTGATATATCAGAGGCAGGAGCATTGCCTAGAAGAGGCATGATGGTAGTATGTACTCAAAATGGCAACAATGCCTAGCAGAAGAATTTGTATCAGGCAGAAATGGATGAACTGGTGGAAAGCAGTTTTTCTCTAACTGCTGGAAGCAGTGGTGGGTAATAGATGCCTTTGGTGTTTCTTTCAGCTCCTGTTGACTGGTTTAGACACTTACTCCCTTATTGCCATAAGTGTTACCTCATTTCATCTCACAGATGGTCCCTTACCTGTAGAATTGCCAAACATATTCTGCATTGTTCCTAATATGCAGTTGCAGATGAGCAGTAACTCGTGATCATGGTCAATTACTGCCAGTATGGTAACTCCTTTCTTTGCTCTCTGGAAGCAAATTTTCCATCCTGGTCACTTCAACTTCTTACTCTTGGTTTCTAGACCCATGTATTCTAATTACTGGGGACATATCACCACACAACTGCCATTGGTTGCAAATACATACTGCATTCTGAAGAGTAGCAGCCCATCCACTTTTCGTGAAGAGATTAATAGCCTGAGGCAAGTGTATATACAGACACATGAGCAGTGTCGTATTGCTTAATTTACGATCAGTGGCTTGGAAAGAGCAAGATTGGAAGATTAGGGACAAGAAGGTTTGGAGAAAAAACATGTGGATAGACAGAAAGTGTGAGGCTCTTTGTATCACATCCTAATGTCTACCAGAGAGCATCCACTGCAGAAGAGGCATGGAAACCAGGTGGACAAAATGTCTCAGTTAGTAGATATCAGTCAGATTCTGTCCTTGACCTTCTTAGTGCTAGTACCCTATGGTAGCAGTGAAGGATGCTATGCATGGACCTGACAGCATGGCTCCCTCATCAAAGATGAACATTCACCCTGCCCACAATAAAGAATAACATTGAGCTCCCAGTATGGCACCATTCTTGGAGGAGGCAAACTAGTGACTTGGAGTCAAGTGGTTTATATCAGTCCCTACACATTATAAAAAGGAAAATGTTTTGGATTGAGATTGACATGTGATCCAGATCCAGATTTACTTTTTTCCCCTTCAGTTCCTTCCTCCACAAAATTAAGGGCTCATGGTATCTGATCCAACAGTGTGAGATTTTGTAGAATATTGCCTTGGACTGAGAGACTTGCATTATAGAAATATGCTGTTGTGATGAACTCTGTCCATTGAATCCACATAGCACACATCCAAAAGCTGCTTGCTAATAGAATCAGTTTGGTGATGAATCACAGAAATGCTTGGGTGCTGTCCTCTAAGACATCTTAAACTAATAGCCATTAAGTAATGACTAACACTGTTTGGAGCTATGTATCCAATAGTTAGAATACATTGGTGTAGGAAATAAGAGTGGCTCACCTTTTCTACTCGTGACCCATTTAGGAATTTGAGATTCCCATCTTTGCAACTTCAGGCTCTGTAGATCTTGAGATTCTGATTTGCAGGAGTCACTCCACTGGAGGACACAGGGAGATTTTCACCAAATTTAAACCTAAAGACACTACGTGGTCTCTGTATACTTCAAGCCAGTAGACTAGTAAACAAAGAAATGTTTGTTTGTTTCTGTTACCTCTAACATACTGGCAGGGATAATTGATCTCAATCATGAAGGGGCATAGTTGCTACTATACATTGGGACATCTCTATAGTTGTAACTGAAAATGGTAAGTACAGTAACCATGGTCTGAGAAAGGCATGATAACCAAGGGCTCAGAGCCCTCAGGCATGGTAGTGAGGGTCATCTCACAAGGCAAAGAAGAAATTCTGACAATCAGAAACATTAGAAAATGAGCAAGAGAACCTAGAAAGGGTGATGGAAGAGGAAGAGGATTTGGTTATGGATTCAGGACCAGGTGCAGCAGCAGGTGAGGCAGTTCATTCCACTAACTTTTCTCTTGTAAGGTTTCCCAGAAAATGAGATTAACCAGAATCCTAGAGAAGCTGGGCTCAGATGAAATACATTTAATGTGACAAACAAGTGGATCTGAGTTATATAAGAAATCGATATTGTTGGTGCCTCACCTGGGTTCCTTTGCCATCACATACACCCATCTTCCTGCTACTCTGAGTGTTGGCTAATAACAACCCATTGCTCTCCCATTCTCCCAAAAATTGTTACTGGCCAAACAGAAGACACCTCCCCCCACTTCCTGCAAGTAGATCTTGGCCAATGATTGTGCAATATGACTGTTCAAAAGGGCAGCTTCTTGCCTTAAGGTGGGGCTACCTTTGTGGTGCAATTTAAATTTCAGAACTTCATTGTAGAATCAGAGGGAAGCTAGTCACCAGCTGAGACACGTCCTTGCTTAGCTTCCCCCTCACCCTCTGGTCAATCCTGCTTCTCTCATCCCACTCCTCATAAAAGCACCATCCCAAAATACCACTCAAAGAAAATCTCAACTCAGGCTCTGCTTCTATGGAACGCATCTTAAAGGAGTGGTGAAATGTCTTCTCACTTTTCAGCAGGAAGGAAGTAGTGACCGTAGTCATGACTGACTGGGGCAAATCAAAACAAATAATATACAAATGGTGTGGTCACACGGTTACTGAACAGAATTGCTCATGAACACTTGCAGATAGCTATTGGGGCATTCCCAATGTAATTGGATAAAAATTCTATCAAGAATTGGAGAAACTGAAAGAACAAGTAAAATTTATTGCTAATATGTCTTTATTTTATACCCTGGACTGGGAAGAGTGTTATTACCATAGGAAATCAGCATTTCCAGTCATTGAATTGCTTTTTGTCTTCCATTCAGATTACTCCATGTCTTGTTGTATGTGATGTCATTGTGGCAATCAAAAGATGGATCATTATGCATGGACTCAGAACGAATAGACTACATGATTTGAGGTATAGTTCTTTTGGGCCGTGGTGACCCCTGATGAGTGATATTCACCCTATTTTATGATTTACCTGCATAGTACTTTTAAACATTGCAAACTTGAGCCTTATTTGGCATAATTTTCCTATCTTCTGCTATTACCTTTCTCTTCATCAAATCTTTTTCTAAATATCTTATTTGATTTCCACCTTTTGAACTTGGAGATTACAATCCAACTTCCCTGAGATATCACTTAGGTCTACTTAAGTATTTAATATTCCTATACATATCAGTCATATACAGACAGTTCCTGGATTTATTTCCACAAAGCTACTGACATTTGTTTTATATGGATTTTATTGTTTGGGATCTTAGAGCATTTTTAATACTTTCAATTACAAGTTATAAGGTCACATCTATTTTTTTTTCTCAAATAGTACTCGTCACTTTAAAAAACTGGGCAGAACTGAAGTAAAAAAAAGAAAAAAAAAAAAGAAATGACCTGAATATCAATTATTAGCAAAATACCAGTGTATTTTGTCTTAGAAGAAGACTGATCACAAGGATTTTCAAGGCTGTTAGTCTATCTTCATGTTTTCAGGCTAGTACTAAATCTAACAGTTGAGAGCAGAGGATTTAATCTCTTTTTAGTTTATCTTTAAACTGAAAATGATTCCTTTATATTTTAAGATTAATCTAGAAGCTAAAGATACCACAATTCTCTCATAAATCATTATCATTTCATAATTATATAGCATCAGAAGATCCTTAACACCTAAAACAGCTTGAATAAACTTCTATTTATCAGAGAGTTGATGTCTATCAGTTAGAACCCATACATACACTGCTGAATCTAGGCATATCAGTCATTTTTGGAACTAGAAAATTTCTTTTATTCATAAATACTCCCAGATTTGCTGTCAAAGTCACTGTGACTCCATCACTAGAGATTTGTTTATTTGGCTTAGGGCTTTGCTTCTCTGTGATTTCATTTAGCAACCTGGATGTTGGGTATCTAGGCTGAATTGGTTTGCATCCTTATCTGGGACTGTTTTTGCACAGGGGAAAAATGGTATTTTCCTTCTGGCCTCATTCTTCTTTCTTTCTGAGACTTTACATCAGAATGAATACAATAAGATTCCTAAGGACAATTTTCCCTATCTACAACGTAAGACTAGGCTAGTCTTTCCCAAACTGTGTTCTGTGGAGATGTTAATAAATGATATGGTTTTCTTTGAATAGATGGCACTGTGGCTACTTTATACCACAGCAAGAATTATAATGCAATTAGAAGCTTTGAAAAAATGTTAACAGAAAAGAAACTTGTTTCTTTGTTTAAACTTTATATAAATAATTTTTAGTAGCATATTGTTTAACCTCATTCAAGCCACTAATATTTGGACTACTAGTTGGGAAATACTGGTTTAGAATAAAAGCAAGGGATTGTTATCCCAAATCCATGTCACATCCTGTCTCTGTAATGTTCTCACCTCTCTAGTTCCTGTGATCCATGGGCGTATGAATCATGCAGCATCCTCACCTAGGGACTTCCAACCTGAATGTGATCACTGTGGGTTTCTGTACTAATTTTTTTTCAAGAGTATTTTTTATTATAAAATAAAAATATATTCACCATTAAAAATATAAAGTAAAGGTTAGTTATTTAGATTGATGTATCAAATAAAGATCAATCTTTTTTTAAAAAAAATTTTATTTATTTATTTGAGAGAGAGTGAGAAAGAGAAAGCACGAGCAGGGTGAAGGGTAGAGGGAGAAGCAGACTCCCTGCTGAGCATGGAACTCAATGCGGGACTCAATGACCTGAGCTGAAGGCAGACACTTAACCAACTGAGCCACCCAGGCGCCCTAAAGATCAATCTTAGTTACAAGTTCCAGAAATGCAACTCAAACTTGCTTATACAAGGATTTTCATCAGATGATGAAATTGGAAGGTCATTGGAATGCCTGGGTGGCTTAGTTGGTCAAGCATCTGACTTTGGCTCAGGTCATGATCCCAGAATGCTGGGATTGAGCCCTGCATCTGGCTCCCTGCTCAGTGGGGAGCCTGCTTCTTCCTCTCCCTCTGCCCCTCTCCCTGCTTGTGCTCTGTCTCTCTGTCTCTGTCAAATAAATTTAAAAATTCTTTAAAAAAAAAAGAAAGGGGGCAAAGCAAGATGGCAGAGGAATAGGAGACCTGGATTTCATCTGGTCCCAGAAATTCAGCTGGATAGGGATCAAACCATTCTGAACACCTACAAACTCAACAGGAGATCGAAGAAAAGAATAGCAACAACTCTCTGAACAGAAAAGCGACCACTTTCTGGAAGGTAGGATGTGCGGAGAAGTGAATCTGAGGCGATATTCAGGAGGATAGACAGCGGGGGAGGGGGCCTCTGTCAGCCGCTTTTGGAAAGTGATAGAGCCCCGGAGCACAAAATCGGAACATTTAGAAGTCGGCTCCACTGAGGGACATTGCTCCAGTGGCTAAGCGGGGGGAGGAACCCTCATGGGGACAGTGTGTTCTCAGGATCCTCGGGGTCACAGAAAGACCGGGGGTGCCTGAGTGCAGCAGAGCTCACAGGTATCGGAGCGGGGAAGCCGGCTGCAGAGATGGAGCCGAGGAGTGGGATCTCAGCTTGGGGTTGCCATAAACCCTGATCCACAGCACACTTCGGCCACTGCTCCTCCAGCGGGGACCCAAGAAGCGGCAGATCCGGGGAGACTCCCCTTCCTCCCCGGGGAGGAGTGGCGCGGGAGCGCACTGCAGGGATCTCCTGGGTTTGAAGACACCACACGTGGTCATAGGCCAGAGATAGAAATGCTCGGTCACAGGCCAGGTGAGCACAGAGTGCAGCCGGAGACCAGGGAGACAGGAGTGATGGACTCCTTTTCTCTGGGGGGCATACTGAAGAGTGGGGCCCCAAGTTCTTGGCTCCTCTGGGGTGGAGATTGGGAGGCTGCCATTTTCACTCTCGTCCTCCAAATCCGCTTGGAAAGCTTGCAGGGAAAAAAAGCTCCCAAGAGCAAACCTGAACAGATTACTTAGCCTAGACCTGGCAAGGGTGGGGCAATTCCGCCTCCGGCAAAGACATTTGGGAACCACTGCAATAGGCCCCTCCCCCAGAAGATCAGCAAGAACAGCCAGCCAAGACCAAGTTTACAGATCAATGAGAATGGCAGAACTCCAGCGCTAGGGGAATACTGCACATAGAATTCATGGCATTTTACCATGATTCTTTAGTCTTTCAAAGTTAATTTTTTTTAACTGTCTTTTTGTTGTTGTTGTTGAATTTTTCTTTTTCCCTTTTTCAACCAACATCTTATCAATCCCTTTTTTAAAAAACATTTTTTATTTTTCATTTTTAGTCATATTCTATCCCTTCATAATAGTTACCCTTATTTTTGGCATATATATATAAGTTGTTCTCTCTTTAAAATTTTGAGATACATTTTCTTCTAACAGATCAAAATATACCCTAAATCTCTAGTGTATGGCTTTGTTCTAGTCTCCTGCCTGATCACATTCTCTCCCTTTTTTTTTTAAATCCTCTTCTTTCTTTTTTCAACCAACTTCTTATCAATTCCTTTTAAAAATCTTTTATAATTTTCATCTTTACAGTCATATTCCATCCCTTCATCGTATTAACCTTTATTTTTGTACATACATAAGTTTTTCTTTCTTTAAAATTTTGGGAGGCACTTCTAACAGACCAAAATACACCCAAAATCTAGTGTGTGGCACTGATCTATGCACCAGCCTGATCATATTTGATCATATTCTGTATTTTGTTTTGTTCTGTTTTTGTTTGTTTTTATCTTTTTCTTTTTCTTTTTTCCATCTT
>NW_025410060.1:0-9344 GCF_002201575.2 Neomonachus schauinslandi
GCAGCAGCAGGGGCGGGATGGCCATGGTGGGCGCGCCGGGGGAGCTGAGCGCCGCTGCCGCCGCCTGAGCCCCGCGCGGCCCCTTTATAGCGCCCGGGAGCGGGGCATCGATCGAACCGGAAGGTCAGAGCCGCCCACCCAGCTGTCGCCCCGGCTGGCCGCCCGCCCCCACCGCCGCGTCGGCGCCCCTTGGCTGGCTGGGAGGGAGGGGAGGGCTGCGCCCGGGGCACCGACGCGTGGGCCGGCGGGGGTGGGGGGGGCCGGCGGGGGTGGCCCCCCGGGGGCGGAGGGACCTCCGGGCGAGCTTGCGGCCGGAACAGCATGTGCAAAGCCTCCGAGCCTTGCCCGCAGGCTCTTCGGAGGCGCTGCGGGGGCCGGGCTGGGCGAAACCATCCGCAGGGCCCTTTCCGCTCTAGGCGCCGAGGCGGGCTCGGGAGGGGAGATGCGCGAGGGCGGAGGCCGGGCGAGGGGGAGGCGACCCGGGGCCTCGGAGACGCTGGGCGAGCGGTGGGAATAAGGGAGGCTGGGTCTGTATGCCTCTTGTCTGTATTTGCCGCTCAGTTTTTCTGTAAACCTAAAACTGCTCTTTAAGAAAAGTCTACTAATTATTTTTAAATGAATGTAAAGTTTGGGGCACCTGGCTGGCTCAGCCGGTAGGGCATTCGATTCTTGATCTTGGGGTCGTGAGTTCGAACCCCACATTGGGTGTAAAGATTACTTAAACGAATAAAGTAAACTTAAAAAAAATAAAATCTTTTTAAAATGAATGTAAAGGGGCGCCTGGGTGGCTCAGTCGTTAAGCGTCTGCCTTCGGCTCAGGTCATGGTCCCAGGGTCCTGGGATCGAGCCCCGCATCGGGCTCCCTGCTCCGCGGGAAGCCTGCTTCTCCCTCTCCCACTCCCCCTGCTTGTGTCCCCTCTCTCGCCGTGTCTCTCTGTCAAATAAATAAAATATTAAAAAAATAAAATAAACTGTAAAGTTTAACACAAGAACTACTATTTTATAACTTCATTTACTAGATTCATAATTTCTGTTTAAGGATTTCATTAGTACTGGTTTCTGACTTAATCCCATATTGATTAAGCAGGAGTAACGCGGCTGCCCGCCTTTTTCCCTCCGGTCGGTCTGCATCTCCACCTCCTGTCCATCCCAAGCCCTCATGCAGGCTCAGGCCTCTCCAAGCCTCGGGAGGTTCAAATGAAGGGCGCCCAGAGGCTGAGATCCAGCTCTGCCTGCAGCCCGCCTCCACCAAGGAGTCTGAGGCTTGGGGTGGCCTCCACATCGTCCTGGCCTCCACCGTCGCGCCTCTCCCCTCCCGAGCCCGCCTCTGAGGCGCTGGGGCCCCTCTATGCTTAACGGACTGAGCCACCCAGAATAATAGACGCTTATCAGATATGTGATTTGTAAATATCTTCTCCCATTCTGTGAGTTTTCACTCTCTTGGTAGTGTCCTTTGATGCACGAAAGATTTTAATTTTATGAAATCCAATTATCACTTGTTTTGTTTGTGCTTTTGGTGTTATGTTTAAGAAACATTGCCAAATTCAAGGTCATGAAGATTTGCTCCTATATTTTCTCCTAAGATTTCTACAGTTTTAGATCATATATTTAGGTTTTTGATCCATTTTGAGTTATTTTTTGTATGTAGTGTGAGGTAAGATTCAACTTCATTGTTTTGCATGTGGATACTGAGTTGTCCCAACACTGTGTGGAAGAAACTCTTCTCTCGTTGAATACTCTTGACACCCTTGTTGAAAATCAATTGATTTTGGGGCGCCTGGGTGGCTCAGTCGTTAAGCGTCTGCCTTCGGCTCAGGTCATGATCTCAGGGTCCTGGAATTGAGCCCCGCATCGGGCTCCCTGCTCAGCGGGGAGTCTGCTTCTCCCTCTGCCCCTCCCCCTGCTTGTGCATTCACATTCTTTCTCTCTGTGTCAAATAAATAAATAAAAATCTTTTTAAAAATCTATTGATTTTAAATGTACGGTTGATATCTGAATTTTAAACTCTATTCCATTGATCTATTATGTCTAACCTTATGCCAGTACCATACTGTTTTGATTCCTGTAGCTTTGTAGTAAGTTTTGAAATCAGGAGCTGTGAGTCCTACAACTTTGTTTTTCTTTTTCAAGATCATTTTAGTTAATTGTGGCTCCTTACATACACTTCCATATGAATTTAGGATTCACTTTTCCATTTCTTTTTTTTTTTTAAGATTTTATTTATTTATTTGACAGAGAGAGACACAGCAAGAGAGGGAACACAAGCAGGGGGAGTGGGAGAGGGAGAAGCAGGCTTCCCACCAAGCAGGGAGCCTGATGCGGGGCTCGATCCCAGGACCCCGGGATCACGACCCGAGCCGAAGGCAGACGCTTAACGACTGAGCCACCCAGGTGCCTAGTGGCTTTTCCATTTCTTTAAAAAAGAAGAAGAAGCCAATGGGGTTTTGATAGGGAGCGTATCAAATCTGTAGATCAGTTTGGTGAGAAAGGCCATCTTAACAATATGAAGTCTTCCAAGCCATGAATATTGTCTTCTTTAACCTCCCCCAGCAATTTTTTTTTTAAAGATTTTATTTATTTATTTGACAGAGACACAGTGAGAGAGGGAACACAAGCAGGGGGAGTGGGAGAGGGAGAAGCAGGCCTCCTGCGGAGCAGGGAGCCTGACATGGGGCTCGATCCCAGGACCCCGGGATCATGACCTAAGCCGAAGGCAGACGCTTGACAACTGAGCCACCCAGGCGCCCTCCCCCAGCAATGTTTTATAGCTTTCAGTGTACACATCTTTACCTTCTTGGTTAAATTTTTCTTTCTTTCTTTTTTTTTTTTTTAAGATTTATTTATTTGAGAGAGAGAGAGCACAAGTGGGAGGGCAGAGGGAGAGGGAGAAAGAATCCCAAGCAGACTCAGAGCTGAGTGTGGAGCCCAAAATGGGGCTCAATCTCACAACCCTGAGATCATGACCTGACTTGAAAGCCAGAGTCGGACTCTCAACCAACTGTGCCACCCAGATGCCCTGCTGAAATTTATTTCTAAGTATTTTATTCCTTTTTTTTTTTTGGTGGGCAGCAAAAAAGTTTATTGAATGAGAGTAAAATGTATTGAGTGATAGTACAAGGTTCTGGAAGAGGGAGGGGATCCTAGAGGGTTGCCCTCTAAGTATTTTGTTCTTTTTGATGCTATTACAAATAAATTATTTTCTTAATTTCATCTTTGAATTGTTCATTACCAGTGTATAGAAATATAACTGATTTTTATATGATGATCTCATATCCTGCAACTTTGCTGAATTTATTTATTAGCTGTAATAGGGTTTTGTTTTGTTGGATTTTCTATGCATTAGATCATGTCATCTGCAAATAGAAATAGTTTACTTTTTCCTTTCCAATTTTGGATACGTTTTATTTCTTTTTCTTGCCTAGTTGTTCTAGCTAGAACTTCCAGCACACGATGAAGAGAAGCAGCAGAAGTGGGTATCCTTGTCTTTTTCTTGATCTTAGGAGAAAAGCCTTCAGTCTCTCACTATTGAGTGTAATGTTTGCTGTGGGTTTTTGATAGATGTCCTTTATCATGTTGAGGAAGTTTCTATCTTTTTTTTTTTAAGTTTCTTTCAATTCACAGTTTATTGAGACTTTTTATCATAGAAAGGTATTGGATTTCATCAAATGCTTTTTCTGCATCTGTTGAGATGATTAAATGGGTTTTTCCCCTCTGTTCTAGTAATGTGATGTATTATATTGATTGAGTTTTGTCTGTTGAATTACCCTTGCATTCCTGGAATAAATCTGCACTTAGTCATAGTGCATAATCCTTTGAAAAATGCTGCTGGATTAAGTTTGCTCATATTTTGTTGAAGAGTTTTGTATATATATTTATAAGGGATATTTATCTGGAGTTTTCTTTCTTGTGATGTCATTGTTGAGCTCTGAGAGTTCTTTATATATGTTGTGTACAAGTCATTTGCTGAAAATGTCATTTGCTGATATTTTCTTCCATTCTATGAGTGGAAATTTTTTTAACTTTTAAAAAAAGATTTTATTTATTTATTTGAGAGAGAGAGAAAGCACAAGCAGGGGGAGGGGCAGAGGGAAAGGGAGAAGCAGACTCTTCGCTGAGCAGGGAGCCCCATGCTTGGCTCCATCCCAGGACACTAAGATCATGACCTGAGCCAAAGGCAGACCCTTAACCACTGAGCCACCCAGGAGCCCCAATCCTGTACCTGTTTTGTCAGATTTCTACATATTTCATTTATTATTATAGCTGTTGTAAATGGTGTTGTGTTTTTACTTTTTAATTTTGGCTTCCAGTTACTTGGTGCTGGTGTATAGAAATACAGTTGATCTTTATGTGTCAACTTTATATCGTGCTACCTGGCTAAGCTGACTTATTAGTTCTAGGAGCTTTTGTAGATTCCTTGGGGTTTTACTTAGACAGTCATGTTGTCTGTGAATAGGGGCAGTTTTACTTCTCCCTTTCCAATCTGGATGTATTTTATTTATGTATTTTTTTATTGCTTAATTGCCCTGGCTAGAATGGTAGCACAGTGTTGAATAAGAGTGGTGAGAATGGACATCCTTTTTCCTGAGTTTAGGTAGAAGGCACTCAATCTTGCATCATGAAGTGTCATGCTGACTGCAGGGTTTGAAGACGCCTTTTGTTGGGTTGAGGGAGTTCCTTCTAGTTCTAGATTGTTAAGCACTTTTATCATGAGTGCATGTTGAATTTTGTCAAATGTTTTCCTCCATCAGTCAATATGATCATGTGGTATTTCTTCTTGGGATTGTTAATTGGTATTTTACATTAATTCGAGGCCATCCTTCTTTTTAAATTAAGTAGTTAATGCTATGAATTTTCCTCTGAGCATAGCTTTAGCTCCATCTCATAAATTTTGATATGATGTATTTTTATTTTCTTTTAGTTCAAAATATTTTCTAATTTCTCATTCGACCCATAGATTACTTAGAATTGTGTTAATTCCAAAACTTTTGGAGATTTTCCTGTTATCTTTCTGTTGGTTTCTAATTTTATTCCTTTATGGTCAAAGAACATACTTTGTAAGATTTCCATTCTTTTAAAAAATTTGTTAAGCTTTCTTTTTTGATGCAGAATATGGTCTATCTTGGTGAACACTCCATATCTATTTGAAAAGAATATGTACTTCTCTGTCGTTGGATGGACTGTTCCATAAATGTCAAATATATCTACTTGGTTGATGGTTATTCAGATTCTCCTATAGCTTTGCTGATATTCTGTCTACTTGTCTATTGAGTAAGGAGAGATTCTTAAACTATCAAATAATTCTTGCAAGCCAAATAAGTATTATCTTGAATGTTTCAAGCATCCCATAAAATTCTGCAGTAAATGGTTACAAAACTGGCTCCAGCATCAGCGCAAGTGTCACCACGAGGGTGACAGCTCCAGCTTCTGTCTGATTCTAGAGGGTTATAGACATACTCATCAGTCCCAGGAGGATGGAGTGGCCTTCGAGGCTGCACATCCCAGCTTTCACCAGCCAGAGGCTGTGGACAGAATTAGGACATCCTTCTGTCAGGCTGAGCTGCCCAGCTTTGCATCTTTTTTTTTTTCTTTTTTAAGAGTTTTATTTATTATTTATTTATTTATTTGAGGGAGAGAGAGAGAGCAAGAGGGAGCAGGGGGAGCAGCAGAGGGAGAGAGAGAAGCAGATGCCCCACTGAGCAGGAAGCCCAACATGGGGCTCGATCCCAGGACCCTGGGATCATGACCTGAGCCGAAGTCAAATGCTTAACCGACTGAGCCACCCAGATGTCACAGCTCTGCACCCTTTATTGAGCATCACTGAAGCCTTGGTCTGCAGACCTGGGATCACAGACATTTTGTGAAGCTTAATTTACTATTTATGGCTACTCTTTTTGATGTATGGTTCTATGAATTTTAAAAAATAGTATTCAGGGTGCCTGGCTAGCTCAGTCAAAGGAGCATGTGATTCTTGATCTCGGGGTCATGGGTTTGAGCCCCACATTAGGTGTAGAGCTTACTAAAAGAATAAACTTTTGGGATGCCTGGGTGGTTCAGTTGGTTAAGTGTCTGCCTTCAGCTCAGGTCATGATCCCGGGGTCCTGTCGGACTCCCTGATCAGCGGGGAGTCTGCTTCTCCCTCTGCCCCTGCTGCTCCCCTGCTTGTGCTCTCTCTCTCTCTGACAAATAAATGAATGAAGTCTTAAAAAATAAACTTTTGAAAATAAATAATATATTCAACTTTGTAAGCACCACCAGTTCGATCACCCCAAATTCCCTCATTTTATTGTGAGCCCTGACTCTGAGCCTCTCGTGGCCACTCTTCTAAATGTGTATGTACCTCACAAGAAATCTTCAAAGTACATCCGGCTAGAACTGAGCAGAGAAATAGAGAAACCCACAGCTATACGTGGAGGATTCAGCACTCCTCTCTCAGTAATTAATAGAACAGATAGAAAGTTAGCAAGGACATAGAAGGTCTGCCAAGCTGCATTCTGATCTGACTGACATTTACACACCTCTCCACCTAATAGCAGCAGAACACACATGCTTTCCAAGTACACACGGAACATTTGTCAAGATAGATTGATTATATTCCAGGTCATAAAATAAACCTTAACAAGTTTAAAAGAATTGAGGTCCGACGCAGCATTTTTTCCTTACTATAATGGAACAGACTAGAAGTAAATAACAGAAAGGTAATAAGAAAATCTCCAGGGCGCCTGGGTGGCTCAGATGGTTAAGCGTCTGCCTTCGGCTCAGGCCATGATCCCAGGGTCCTGGGCCCACGTCCAGCTCCTGGCTCAGCGGGGAGCCTGCTTCTCCTTCTCCCTCTGCCTCTTCCCCTGCTCATGCTCTCTCTCTGTATCTCTGTGTCTTGAATGAATAAATAAAAATCTTAAAAAAAAAAAAAGAAAAGAAAATCCAAAAGAAAATTTGGAAACGAAACAACATAGTTCCAAGTAACCATGGGTCACAGAAGTCTCAGGGAAAGAAGAAAACATTTTTAACTGAACGTGATTGATCGAACACGCAGAAATGTGTGGGATGCACCTCAGAAGGACATTTATAGCATTAAATGCTTATGTTAGGAAAACAATGGCCGCACAAACTAGAAAAAGAACAAATTAAGCAGAAAGGAAACAGGATGAAAGAAAGAATAGAGATAAAAGCAGAAATTAATGAAATTGAAAACAAAACAAACTATAGAAAAAAAATCAATGAAACCAAAAGTTGGTTCTTTGAAAAGATCAGTAAAATTAATAAACCTCTAGCAAGACTGACCAAGAAAAAACACACACTTTAAGAATAAGGGATGAAAGGGGCGCCTGGGTGGCTCAGTCGTTGAGCGTCTGCCTTCGGCTCGGGTCATGATCCCGGGGTCCTGGGATCGAGCCCCGCATCGGGCTCCCTGCTCTGCGGGAAGCCTGCTTCTCCCTCTCCCACTCCCCCTGCTTGTGTTCCCTCTCTCGCTGTGTCTCTCTCTGTCAAATAAATAAATAAAATCTTAAAAAAAAAAAAGAATAAGGGATGAAAGAGGCATTGGCAACAGAAACCTCAGAGATATAAAAAGGTTAATAAAGGAACATATAAACAACTCTAGGCCCTTACATTTGAAAACTATCATGAAACATATCAACTCCTTGGAAGACACACTACCACACGCCCTCAAGAAGAGACAGACAGCCTGAACAGCCCCATGCGCATTAAAGAAACTGATCTTCATAGTTAGAACTCATCCAACAAAGAAAACTCCAGGCCCAGATGTCTTCGCTGGCAACTTATTCCAACTGAAGGAAGAAGAGTTAACATCAATTCTACACAATCTGGTACAGAAAAGAGAACTGAAGGGAGCACGTCCCAGCTCAATTTAGGAAACCAGCACTACTCTGCTGCCCCAACCCCAAACCAGACAGAAACAACGGAAGAAAAGAGAACCACGGCCACAAAACTCCTTGACCGACATTACCGAATTGAATCCAGCACTATATGGAAAGGCGGGTAATGCCATGACCAAATGGGCTTCATGCCAAGAGGGAAAGCCTGGCTCAGCATTCCAAAGCCCATCCCCGTGCTTCACCACATCAGCAGCCTAAAGAAGAGAAGCCATTTGACCATCTCAGTAGATGCAGTAAAAGTATTCGAGAGATTTCGACATCTGTTTGTGTTGAGGCCTCTCAGAAAACTAAGAATAGAATTTCCTTAACTTGAAGAGGAACCAACCCCCACAGCTGCCAGGACACTTAATGGTGAAAGATGAAAGCTTTCCCCATTAGACTGAGAACAAGGCAAAGATGTTTGCTTTCATCCTTTCTGAACAACATTATGTTCAAGTTCCCGTTAGTAAAATAAGGGGGAAGAAAGGAAGGAAGGAAGGGCGTCCAGATAAGAAAGGGAGAAATAAAATGGTCTCTACTCATGAAAAAGATAATTGTCTATTTAGAAATTCTGATGAAAAAAAATCCTTGCATTAATAGGTTTTAGCAACAACAAAGGACACAAAACTATTTCTACATGTTAGCAATGAACAATTGGAAATGATATTTCTAAAAAGAAGCATTTACCAATCATATCAGAAGCCATGACATATTTAGTTATGAATCTTACAAAATATGCGCAGGATCTGTATGCTGAAAACAAAATACTGATGAAAGAAATCAAAAGGAGAGATATACTGTGTTCATAGACTGGAAGACTCAACATCGTTGAGATGTCAGTTTGCTCTAAATTAGTTGCATAGATTCAACACAATCCCAATCAAATTCCCAGCAGGACTATATTTGTAGATAGAGACAAGCTGATTTTAAAATTCATATATATACACGGGCGCCTGGGTTGGCTCAGTTGGTGAAGCGTCTGCCTTCGGCTCGGGTCATGATCTCAGGGTCCTGGGATCGAGCCCCGCTGTGGGCTTCCTGCTCAGCGGGGAGCCTGCTTCTCCCTCTCCCCCTGCTTGTGCTCTCTCTATCTCAAATAAATAAATAAAGTCTTCTAAAAAATCCATACATACAGACAAAAGAACTAAAATAGCCAAAACAATTTTGTGAAGGAATAAAGTTCAAGGACTGCTAGAGCCTGATTTCCCAAATTACTATAAAGCTAGAGTAGTCAAGGCTGTGTGTCCTTGCTGAAAGGACAGATGTATAGACCTATAGATAATGGGATAGAAGAGAGAGTTAAAAAATAGCCCCACACAAATACAATCAAGGGATTTTTTTGACAGAAGTTCAAAAGCAATCCAATGGAGAAAAGATAGTCTTTTCAAGAAATGATGCTCAGCTGACTGGACAGCCATAGGCAAGGAAAAAAAGAAAGAGCCTCAACTCATACCTTACACGTAAAAAAAA
>NW_025410061.1:0-1832 GCF_002201575.2 Neomonachus schauinslandi
CTCCCCAGTGTCTATCACCCAGTCACCCCATCCCTCCCACCCCACCCCCCACTCCAGCAACCCTCAGTTTGTTTCCTGTGATTAAGAATTCCTCATATCAGTGAGGTCATATGATACATGTCTTTCTCTGATTGACTTATTTTGCTCAGCATAACACCCTCCAGTTCCATCCACGTCGTTGCAAATGGCAAGATCTCATTCCTTTTGATGGCTGCATAATATTCCATTGTATATATATACCACCTCTTCTTTATCCATTCATCTGTTGATGGACATCTTGGCTCTTTCCACAGTTTGGCTATTGTGGACATTGCTGCCATAAACATCGGGGTGCACGTACCCCTTCGGATCCCTACTTTTGTATCTTTGGGGTAAATACCCAGTAGTGCAATTGCTAGATCGTATGGTAGCTCTATTTTCAACTTTTTGAGGAACCTCCATACTGTTTTCCAGAGTGGTTGCACCAGCTTGCATTCCCACCAACAGTGTAGGAGGGTTCCCCTTTCTCCGCATCCCCGCCAACATCTGTCGTTTCCTGACTTGTTCATTTTAGCCATTCTGAATGGTGTGAGGTGGTATCTCATTGAGGTTTGATTTGGATTTCCCTGATGCTGAGCGATGTTGAGCACTTTTTCATGTGTCTGTTGGCCATTTGGATGTCTTCTTTGGAAAAATGTCTGTTCATGTCTTCTGCCCATTTCTTGATTGGATTCTTTGTTCTTTGGGTGTTGAGTTTGATGAGTTCTTTATAGATTTTGGATACTAGCCCTTTATCTGATATGTCATTTGCAAATATCTTCTCCCATTCTGTCGGTTGTCTTTTGGTTTTGTTGACTGTTTCCTTTGCTTTGCAAAAGCTTTTTATCTTGATGAAGTCCCAATAGTTCATTTTTGCCCTTGCTTCCCTTGCCTTTGGCGATGTTTCTAGGAAGAAGTTGCTGCGGCTGAGGTCGAAGAGGTTGCTGCCTGTGTTCTCCTTTAGGATTTGGATGGACTCCTGTCTCACATTGAGGTCTTTCAACCATTTGGAGTCTATTTTTGTGTGTGGTGTAAGGAAATGGTCCAGTTTCATTCTTCTGCATGTGGCTATCCAATTTTCCCAACACCATTTGTTGAAGAGACTGTCTTTATTCCATTGGACATTCTTTCCTGCTTTGTCCAAGATGAGTTGACCATAGAGTTGAGGGTCCATTTCTGGGCTCTCTATTCTGTTCCATTGATCTATGTGTCTGTTTTTGTGCCAGTACCATGCTGTCTTGATGATGACAGCTTTGTAATAGAGCTGGAATTCCGGAATTGTGATGCCGCCGGCTTTGCTTTTCTTTTTCAACATTCCTCTGGCTATGCGGGGTCTTTTCTGGTTCCATACAAATTTGAGGATTATTTGTTCCATTTCTTTGAAAAAAGTGGATGGTATTTTGATGGGGATTGCATTGAATGTGTAGATTGCTCTAGGTAGCATTGACATCTTCACAATATTTGTTCTTCCAATCCATGAGCATGGAACGTGTTTCCATTTCTTTGTGTCTTCCTCAATTTCTTTCATGAGTATTTTATAGTTTTCTGAGTACAGATCCTTTGTCTCTTTGGTTAGATTTATTCCTAGGTATCTGATGGTTTTGGGTGCAATTGTAAATGGGATCGACTCCTTAATTTCTCTTTCTTCTGTCTTGTTGTTGGTGTATAGGAATGCCCCTGACTTCTGTGCATTGATTTTATATCCTGCCACTTTACTGAATTCCTGTATGAGTTCTAGCAGTTTTGGGGTGGAGTCTTTTGGGTTTTCCACATAAAGTATCATATCATCTGCAAAGAGTGAGAGTTTGACTTCT
>NW_025410061.1:1842-9311 GCF_002201575.2 Neomonachus schauinslandi
TTTTTCTGCATCTATTGAGAGGATCATATGATTCTTGTTCTTTCTTTTGTTAATGTATTGTATCACGTTGATTGATTTGCGGATGTTGAACCAACCTTGCAGCCCAGGGATAAATCCCACTTGGTCATGGTGAATAATCCTTTGAATGTACTGTTGGATCCTATTGGCTAGTATTTTGGTGAGAATTTTTGCATCCATGTTCATCAGGGATATTGGTCTGTAATTCTCCTTTTGGATGGGGTCTTTGTCTGGTTTTGGGATCAAGGTAATGCTGGCCTCATAAAATGAGTTTGGAAGTTTTCCTTCCATTTCTATTTTTTGGAACAGTTTCAGAAGAATAGGTATTAATTCTTCTTGAAATGTTTGGTAGAATTCCCCTGGGAAGCCATCTGGCCCTGGGCTTTTGTTTTTTGGGAGATTTTTGATGACTGCTTCAATTTCCTTAGTGGTTATAGGTCTGTTCAGGTTTTCTATTTCATCCTGGTTCAGTTTTGGTAGTTGGTACATCTCTAGGAATGCATCCATTTCTTCCAGGTTATCTAATTTGCTGGCATAGAGTTGCTCATAATATGTTCTTATAATTGTTTGTATTTCTTTGGTGTTGGTTGTGATCTCTCCTCTTTCATTCATGATTTTGTTGATGTGGGTCATTTCTCTTCTCTTTTTGATAAGTCTGGCCAGGGGTTTATCAATCTTGTTAATTCTTTCAAAGAACCAGCTCCTAGTTTCGTTGATCTCTTCTACTGTTCTTTTAGTTTCTATTTCATTGATTTCTGCTCTGATCTTTATTATTTCTCTTCTCCTGCTGGGTTTAGGCTTTATTTGCTGTTCTTTCTCCAGCTCCTTTAGGTGTAGGGTTAGGTTGTGTACTTGAGACCTTTCTTGCTTCTTGAGAAAGGCTTGTATTGCTCTATACTTTCCTCTTAGGACTGCCTTTGCTGCATCCCAAAGATTTTGAATAGTTGTGTTTTCATTTTCATTGGTTTCCATGTAGTTTTTTAATTCTTCTTTAATTTCCTGGTTGACCCATTCATTCTTCAGTAGGATGCTCTTTAGCCTCCATGTATTTGAGTTCTTTCCGACTTTCCTCTTGTGATTGAGTTCTAGTTTCAAAGCATTGTGGTCTGAAAATAGGCAGGGAATGATCCCAATCTTTTGGTACCGGTTGAGACCTGATTTATGACCTAGGATGTGATCTATTCTGGAGAATATTCCATGGGCACTAGAGAAGAATGTGTATTCCGTTGCTTTGGGCTGGAATGTTCTGAATATGTCTGTAAAGTCCATTTGGTCCAGTGTGTCATTTAAAGTCTTTATTTCCTTGTTGATCTTTTGCTTAGACGATCTGTCCATTTCAGTGAGGGGGGTGTTAAAGTCCCCCACTATTATTGTATTGTTGTCGATGTGTTTCTTTGCTTTTGTTATTAATTGGCTTATATAATTGGCTGCTCCCATGTTAGGGGCATAGATATTTACAATTGTTAGACCTTCTTGTTGGATAGATCCTTTAAGTAGGATATAGTGTCCTTCCTCATCTCTTATTACAGTCTTTGGTTTAAACTCTAATTTGTCTGATATAAGGATTGCCACCCCAGCTTTCTTTTGGTGTCCATTAGCATGGTAAATGGTTTTCCACCCCTTCACTTTCAATCTGGGGCTGTCTTTGGGTCGAAAATGAGTCTCTTGCAGACAGCATATCGATGGGTCTTGTTTTTTAATCCAGTCTGATAGCCTGTGTCTTTTGATTGGGGCATTGAGCCCATTTACATTCAGGGTAACTATTGAAAGATAGGAATTTAGTGCCATTGTATTGCCTGTAAGGTGACTGTTACCGTATATTGTCTGTGTTCCTTTCTGGTCTATGTTGCTTTTAGGCTCTCTCTTTGCTTAGAGGGCCCCTTTCAATATTTCTTGTAGGGCTGGTTTTGTGTTTGCAAACTCCTTTAGTTTTTGTTTGTCCTGGAAGATTTTTATCTCTCCTTCAATTTTCAATGACAGCCTAGCTGGATATAGTATTCTTGGCTGCATATTTTTCTCATTTAGTGCTCTGAATATATCCTGCCAGTCCTTTCGGGCCTGCCAGGTCTCTGTGGATAGGTCTGTTGCCAATCTAATGTTTCTACCCTTGTAGGTTACATATCTCTTCTCCTGAGCTGCTTTCAGGATTTTCTCTTTGTCTCTGAGACTCGTAAGTTTTACTATTAGATGTCGGGGTGTTGACCTATTTTTATTGATTTTGAGAGGGGTTCTGTGTGCTTCCTGGATTTTCATGCCTGTTTCCTTCCCCAAATTAGGGAAGTTCTCTGCTATAATTTGCTCCATTATACCTTCTGCCCCTCTCTCTCTTTCTTCTTCTTCTGGGATCCCAATCATTCTAATGTTGTTTCGTCTTATGGTATCGCTTATCTCTCGAATTCTGCCCTCGTGATCCAGTAGTTGTTTATCTCTCTTTTTCTCAGCTTCTTTATTTTCCATCATTTCATCTTCTATATTACTGATTCTCTCTTCTGCCTCATTTATTCTAGCAGTTAGCGCCCCCATTTTTTATTGCACCTCATTAATAGCCTTTTTGATTTCTACTTGGTTGGATTTTAGTTCTTTTACTTCTCCAGAAACGGTTTCTCTAATAACTTCCATATTTTTTTCAAGCCCAGCTAGTATCTTTAAAGTAATGATTCTGAACTCTAGATCTGACATCGTACTAATGTCCATATTGAGTAGGTCCCTGACAGTCGGTACTACCTCTTGTTCTTTTTGTTGAGGTGATTTTTTCCATCTTGTCATTTTGTGCAGAGGAGAATAGATTAATGAGAGAACAAAATGCTAGCAGAGTAACAACGTCCCCAGAAAATATACTCTAAACAAATCAGAAAAGACTTGAAGCAGTGGGAAAAGAAAGGGAAAGAGAGAAAAAAAAGAAAAAGATAAAGATAAAGATAAAAACAAAAACAAACAAAACAAAACAACAACAACAACAAAAAAAAAACCAGAATGTGATCAAATATGATCAGGCTGGTATATAGATCAGTGCCACACACTAGATTTGGGGTGTATTTTGGTCTTTTAGAAGAAAGTGCCTCCCAAAATTTTAAAGAAAGAAAAACTTATATATGTACAAAAATAAGGGTTGATATGATGAAGTGATGGAATATGACTGTAAAGATGGAAATTATAAAAAATTTTATAAAAGGAATTGATAAGAAGTTGTTTAAAAAAAGAAAGAAGAGGATTTAAAAAAAAAAAAGGGAGAGGATGTGATCAGGCAGGGGAATAGAAAACACCATATACTAGAGATTTAGGGTATATTTTAATCTGTTAGAAGAAACTATCTCAAAATTTTAAAGAGAGAACAACTTATATGTATAAGCCAAAAATACGGGTAACTACTATGAAGGGATAGAATATGACTCTAAAAATGATAAAAATGTTTTTTTTAAAAAAAGGGATTGATAAGATGTTGGTTGAAAAAGGGAAAAAGAAAAATCAAAAGGAAAAAAAAGAAAAAAAGACAGTTAAAAAAAAATTAACTTTGAAAGACTAAAGAATCATGTTAAAAAAGCCATGAATTCTATGTGCAGTATTCCCCTAGCGCTGGAGTTCTGCCGTTCTCATTGATGGGTAAACTTGGCCTTGGCTGGCTGTTCTCGCTGATCTTCTGGGGAGGGGCCTGTTGCCGTGGTTTCCAAATGTCTCTGCCGGAGGCGGAATTGCCCCGCCCTTGCCCCCTCCTGGCTAAGTAATCTGCTCGGGTTTGCTCTCCGGGGCTTTTGTTCCCTGCGCGCTTTCTGTACAGCTTTGGAGGCGGAGAGTGAAAATGGCGGCCTCCCAATCTCCGCCCCGGAGGAGCCGAGAACTCGGGGCCCCGCTTCTCAGTGAGCCCCCAGAGAAAAGCCGTCAGTCACTCCCGTCTCCCCGGTCTCCAGCCGCACTCCGTGCTCACCCGGCCTGTGACTGCGCGTTTCTATCTCTGGCACCCGACCCCGGGTGGAGTCTCCAAACGCAGCAGATCCCTGCGGTGCACTCCCGTGCGGCTCCTCCCGGGGGAGGAAGGGGAGTCTCCCCGGATCTGCCGCTTGTTGGGTCCCTGCTGCAAGAGCAGTGGCCCGACTGTGCCGCGGATCACGGTTTATGGCAACCCCGAGCTGAGAGCCCGCGCCTGGGCTCCGCCTCTGCAGCCGGCTTCCCTGCTCCGTTACTGGGAGCTCTGCCACACTCAGGCACCCCCGGTCTTTCTGTGACCCCGAGGGTCCTGAGACCACACTGTCCCGGAGGGTTCTACCCCCCGCTTAGCCACCAGAGTGACATCCCTCGGCGGAGCAGACTTAAAAGTTCTGATTTTGTGCTCCGCGGCTCTATCACTTGCCAGAAGCGGCCCACGGAGACCCCTCCCCCACTGTCTATCCTCCCGAATATCGCCTCAGATTCACTTCTCCGCACGTCCTACCTTCCAGAAAGTGGTCGCTTTTCTGATGAGAGAGTTGTTGCTCTTCTTTTCTTCGATCTCCTGTTGAGTTTGTAGGTGTTCAGAATGGTTTGATCCCTATCCAGCTGAATTCCTGGGAGGAGACGAAATCCAGGTCTCCTACTCCTCCGCCATCTTGCTCCGCCCCCCTAATTTAGTTTTTAAATAAAAATTATATATATTTAAGATATACAACATAATGGTTTGATATACATATACATAGTGACATGATTACTACAGTCAAGCTAATTAACAGATTATCTTCTCACATAGTTACCAGTATGTGTGTGTGTGTGTGTGTGTGTGTGTGTGTGTGGTTAGAGCCCCTGAAACTTAATCTCTCAACAACTTTCCAGTATTCACGGCTCTCTTGTTAACTATAATCACGGTGCTGTGCTTTAGATTTCTAGACTTATTCATCCTCCAAAACTGCAACTTTGTACCTTTTAACCAACATCGCCATTTCACCTACCTCATCATCCCCTGGTAACCACAATTCAGCTTTCTGCTTCTCTGTATTCAACCTTTTTAGATTCCACATTTAAGTGAGATCAGGCAGATTTTTTTCTTTCTGAGTCTGGCTTGTTTCACTTAGCCTAGTGTTCTCCAGACTCTGTTGGTTTGCTTGGGCGGGCATAAACACCCAGCTCTCTCTTACTGGAGATGAGCATGGGGAGTGGGTAGGGATGACCCTCAGGGTTTTTCAAGGAATAGAGGCAGTCTTCCTGTTCATGTTCACCCTTCCTCTGGAGGTCTCCTGGGCAGATGGGTTTCCTCTTCTGCTTACTCCCCTCTTGAATTTCTGCGCTGTGGGTCTTCCAGTTTGTTTCAATTATCAACATGCTTCCATCTATTTTTTAATTTATTTTTTAAAGCTTTATTGAGATATAATTGATATACCCCAAAATGGCACATACCCAATGTATACATTTTGATGAGTCTGGACATAGACATATACCCATGATACACCTCATTTATTTTTGATAGAAAAAAAAATCTGTTGAAGTTTTTCCTCTGCTGATGTTCCCCTTGTGTTCTTTTTGTTCCTCTGATTTTATTTCCTTTTTTACTGCTGTATCATAATTTTAGTGGGAACTCAGGAGAGAGGGAAAAAACACTGTTGGCTCTGTCAATCATCTGGAACCAGTAGCCTTTTAATAAATGTTGTAGGAATATTTGATTTAATGGAAATGGAAGCATACTCTGCAACATTTAAATAAAATGCCAAATAATGAAATGATTCTAAGAAAAATTAACACTTCACAAACAGATGATTTTATAAATCAATATAAAAAACTGTAATGAGGGGCGCCAGGGCGGCTCAGTTGGTTAAGCATCCAACTCATGGCTGCAGCTCAGGTCATGATCTCAAAAATCTTGAAATTGAGCCCTGCATCAGGCTCCACACTCAGCAGGGAATCTGCTTGAAGGTTTTCTCCCTCTGCCCCTCCTCTCACTTGCTCTCTCTCTCTCTTTCTCTCTCTCTAAAATAAAATAAATAAATCTTCAGAAAAAAAACAAATAGCAATGACTTGGTGGACTATCAGGGCAATGACATAAACTGAAGAAATTAAAATAACCAATAAGTCTTTGGGAATATTTTAAATCTAATTAATCAAATACGTTTATGTAATGAAGTATATTTTTTCATGTGTTAAATTGAAATTTTAAAAATTTCACGTTACTTAATACTGAGTGCTGGGAGGTGACCCCTTCACAGACGGTCTGTGGGCATGTGCATTTAAAACGTCTGGAAAACACTTAAGCAAGATGTATTAAGGACACTTTCCAATATTTCTTTTTTTTAATCAGAAGATCCACTTCTAGGTATCTACCTCATAAGGACTATAAGAAATGTGGATAAATCATTGCAACATTAGTAGTCTAATAGAGGGAAAAAAATGGAAACAACCTCTTATAGCCAGCAGGGGTAGAATTTAAAAATAAATCATAATAAATCCATGCACTATTAAGTAGTCATTAAAAGAATATCTCAAAGAATATTTAATATTTAATATCATGCATAGAAAATATGCATGATAAGTTAGATTTTAAAGAGTTACTTAGGACAATGAATGGATCAGATATGGTCAAAACTCTGGGAGGATAGCATTTCAATCTAGAATTCTATTTCTAGCCAAATTATCCATCAAAATTGAAAGCAGGACTAAAGAGTTTGAGATATTTAAGGTCCTAAAAACTTTCCCTATCATGCATCTTTTCTTTCTTTTTTTTTTTTTTTAAGATTTTATTTGACAGAGAGAGAGGGACAAGAGCAGGGGGAGAGGGAGAAACAGGCTCTCCGCAGAGCAGAGAGCCCGATGCGGGACTCGATCCCAGGACCCTGAGATCATGATCTGAGCTGAAGGCAGACGCTTAACCGACTGAGCCACCCAGGCACCCCGCATCTTTTCTTAAGTAACTAATGAGGATGTGCTCCAGCAACATATGGGTGTAAACCAAAAAAGAAGATGCAATTCGGGAAACAGAGGCTACAAGACAGGAAAGAGGAAAAGGAATTCTCAGGATCACATGGAGGGAAGTCACAGAATAGCATCTGTGAAGGGCCATACAGAACAACTAGTCAAGCTTGGAGCAGGACACAAAAGTCTGCAATAAGGATTTCTCTAGAAAAATAAAAGGTACAGATTACTTGATTTGTTTGACACTCTAGAATATTTTATATATAGTTCGGTTAAAAATTCTTATGTTAAATAATGCAATATATGTTAAGAAAAAAAAAAGAAGAAGAAGGTAGCGGGAGGGGAAGAATGAAGCGGGGGAAATCGGAGGGGTAGACGAACCATGAGGGACGATGGACTCTGAAAAACAAACTGAGGGTTCTAGAGGGGAGGGGGGTGGGAGGATGGGTTAGCCTGGTGGTGGGTATTGAGGAGGGCACATTCTGCATGGAGCACTGGGTGTTATGCACAAACAATGAATCATGGAACACTTCATCTAAAACTAATGATGTAATGTATGGGGATTAACATAAGAATAAAAAAAA
>NW_025410062.1:0-9303 GCF_002201575.2 Neomonachus schauinslandi
TCTTGCAGACAGCATATCGATGGGTCTTGTTTTTTTATCCAATCTGATAGCCTATGTCTTTTGATTGGGGCATTTAGCCCATTTACATTCAGGGTAACTGTTGAAAGATATGAATTTAGTGCCATTGTGTTGCCTGTAAGGTGACTGTTACTGTATATTGTCTGTGTTCCTTTCTGGTCTATGTTGCTTTTAGGCTCTCTCTTTGCTTAGAGGACGCCTTTCAATATTTCTTGTAGGGCTGGTTTTGTGTTTGCAAATTCCTTTAGTTTTTGTTTGTCCTGGAAGCTTTTTATCTCTCCTATTTTCAATGACAGCCTAGCTGGATATAGTATTCTTAGCTGCATATTTTTCTCATTTAGCACTCTGAATATATCATGCCAGTCCTTTCTGGCCTGCCAGGTCTCTGTGGATAGGTCTGTTGCCAATCTAATGTTTCTACCCTTGTAGGTTACAGATCTCTTCTCCTGAGCTGCTTTCAGAATTTTCTCTTTGTCTCTGAGACTTGTAAGTTTTACTATTAGATGTTAGGGTGTTGACCTATTTTTATTGATTTTGAGAGGGGTTCTCCGTGCCTCCTGGATTTTGATGCCTGTTTCCTTCCCCAAATTAGGGAAGTTGTTTTCTATAATTTACTCCAATATATCTTCTGCCCCTCTCTCTTTCTTCTTCTGCGATCCCAATTATTCTAATGTTGTTTCGTCTTATGATATCACTTATCTCTCGAATTCTCCCCTCAGGATCCACTAGTTGTTTATCTCTCTTTTTCTCAGCTTCTTTATTTTCCATCATTTGGTCTTCTATATCACTAATTCTCTCTTTGGCCTCATTTATCCTAGCAGTTAGCACCCCCATTTTTGATTGCACCTCATTAATAGCCTTTTTGATTTTGACTTGGTTAAATTTTAGTTCTTTTATTTCTCCAGAAGTGTTTCTCTAATAACTTCCATGCTTTTTTCAAGCCCAGCTAGTATCTTTAAAATCATCATTCTGAACTCTAGTTCCGACATCGTACTAATGTCCATATTGATTAAGTCCCTGGCACTTGGTACTGCCTCTTGTTCTTTTTGTTGAGGTGATTTTTTTCCGTCTTGTCATTTTGTCCAGAGGAGAATAGATGAATGAGAGACAAAATGCTAACAGGGTAACAACGTTCCCAGAAAATATACACTAAACAAATCAGAAAAGACCTGAAACCAGGGGAAAAGAAAGGGAAAGAAAGAAAAAAGAAAAAGAAAAATATAAAAACAAACAAAAACAAAACAAAACAAAAAAACAGAATATGATCAAATATAATCAGGCTGGTGCATAGATCAGTGCCACACACTAGATTTTGGGTGTATTTTGGCCTGTTAGAAGAAAGTGCCTCCCAAAATTTTAAAGAAAGAAAAACTTATATACATACAAAAATAAGGGTTAATATGATGAAGGGATGGAATATGACTGTAAAGATGAAAATTATAAAAGATTTTATAAAAGGAATTGATAAGATAAGAATTTGGTTGAAAAAAGAAAGAAGAGGATTAAAAAAAGAAAGGGAGAGAATGTGATCAGGCAGGAGACTAGAACAAAGCCATACACTAGAGATTTAGGGTATATTTTGATCTGTTAGAAGAAACTGTATCCCAAAATTTTAAAGAGAGAACAACTTATATATATATACCAAAAATAAGGGTAACTACTATGAAGGGATAAAACATGACTCTAAAAATGAAAAATAAAAAAGATTTTTTTAAAAAGGGATTGATAAGATGTTGGTTGAAAAAGGGAAAAAGAAAAATTCAAAAAAAGAAAAAGAAATTTTAAAAAATTAACTTTGAAAGGCTAAAGAATCATGGGAAAAAAGCCATGGATTCTATGTGCCCCTAGCGCTGGAGTTCTGCTGTTCTCATTGATCGGTAAACTTGGTCTTGGCCGGCTGTTCTCGCTGATCTTCTGGGGGAGGGGCCTGTTGCCGTGGTTCCCAAATGTCTTTGCTGGAGGCGGAATTGCCCTCCCTTGCCGGTCCCGGCTAAGTAATCTGTTCGGGTTTGCTCTTGGGAGCTTTTTGTTCCCTGCAAGCTTTCCGCACAGCTTTGGAGGCCGAGAGTGAAAATGGTGGCCTCCCATTCTGCGACCTGGAGGAGCCGAGAACTCGGGGCCCCGCTCCTCAGTGCGTCCCCAGAGAAAAGCAGTCAGTCACTCCCTTCTCGCTGGTCTCCAGCCGCACTCCATGCTCACCCGGCCTGTGACCGAGCATTTCTATCTCTCGCACATGACCCTGTGTGGAGTCTCCAAACCCAGCAGATCCCTGCTGTGCGCTCCTGCGCTGCTCCTCCCAGGGGAAGAAGGGGAGTCTCCCCAGATCTGCCGCTTGTTGGGTCCCTGCTGGAGGAGCAGTGGCCCGACTGTGACACGGATCACGGTTTATGGCAACCCCAAGCTGAGAGCCCGCGCCTCGGCTCTGTCTCTGCAGCTGGCTTCCCCCCTCCAATACCTGGGAGCTCTGCCACACTCAGGCACCCCCGGTCTCTCTGTGACCCCGAGGGTCCTGAGACCACACTGTCCTGTGAGGGTTCCATCCCCTGCTTAGCCACTGGACCGACATCCCTCAGCGGAGCTGACTCCTAAAAGTTCCCATTTTGCACTTCCACTGCTCTATCACTTGCCAGAAGCGGCCGACGGAGGCCCCCTCCCCTGCTGTCTATCCTCCCGAATATCGCCTTGGATTCACTTCTCCAAACGTCCTACCTTCCAGAAAGTGGTCGCTTTTCTGTTCAGAGAGTTGCTGCTCTTCTTTTCTTCGATCTCCTGTTGAGTTCGTAGGTGTTCAGAATGGTTTGATCCCTATCCAGCTGAATTCCTGGGACCAGAGGAAATCCAGGTCTCCTACTCCTCTGCCATCTTGCTCCTCCTCCTCATTTATCTTAGAATAAACTTGAACACCAAACAAAGACTGGGGATAGGCATAGAGAAGCAGCACCATACCTCAGCCTCAGTGACAGCAGATGCTACCATTGTCTTGCTGCCACTTCCCCAGTCCCCTCTGTGATTAAAACTTCAGTTGCTGAGAGAATGAGTAAGAAAGAGGAGATGGGGAGAAACGTCACTGACCTACTGAGAGTGAGATGTTAAAAAAATCGCGCTTGGGGCGCCTGGGTGGCTCAGTTGGTTAGGCAACTGCCTTCGGCTCAGGTCATGATCCTGGAGTCCCGGGATCGAGTCCCGCATCGGGCTCCCTGCTCGGCGGGGAGCCTGCTTCTCCCTCTGACCCTCCCCCCTCTCATGTACTCTCTCTCATTCTCGCTCTCTCAAATAAATAAATAAATCTTTAAAAAAAAAAAAAAAAAAAAAATCGCGCTCACGGTTCTGGTTCTGGGATGGATGTAGCAAGCACACTACCTGTGTCTCCCACTGTGTGCAGCTATAACACCTGAAAAGCTGCATGGAACAGCTACCTGAGGATTCTGAAAAATAAGTCAGAACTGGCAGATTGGGGAAGAAGACCAGAATTTGGAGGAACACGAAAATGGCAGTGAATTTACCTATTTTTAAAAACTTTGTGTTGCCCAGCATGATTCAATACTATCTGAAACTGTGGACATCGTTGTGGACAGAGAGAGAGCTCCTGAAGTCTGTCTGTTCAGGCACAAGGCGCAGGAAAGAGGATAGACAAAGCGTTTCTAGATGTAAAACTGAAGGCACCATCCCCTAAAAGAAAAACTTGGCCAATTATACTTTATCAAATGTGAAACTTTTACTATGTGAAAGACATTATAAAGGGAATGAAGAGACAAAGTATAGACAAGGGAAAGTTTTGTAAATCACATATTCAACAAATACTTGTGTCCAGAATATTAGAAAGGACTTTGAAAATTAATAATAAGGAAATAAACAGTCCCCTTTCCCCCAAATGGCCAAGAGACTTGGACACTTCATCTAAAGAGGTATATGGGTATAATTTTGAAAGATAAATAATATCCAGATATTTTACATCTTTTTTATTATTAAAAAAGAATTTATTAAATATTTATACTCATCAAACTGAAGCCTATGAATGCATCATTGGTCCCGGGCAAAATTCTTGATTACATTAGTAAACTAGTGACTTATGAGCACCTAGAAAAGAAAGCTGTGGTCACTAGAAACCACAGATTCACAAAGAGCAAGTTCATTGGACTTTTCCTTTGATAGAGTTACTATCAGAAAAGTATAAACCAGTTCAAGGCCTCTGTGAAAGCCTCATGAATTCTTTTAGATATATTTGAAAAATATAGGTTGAGGGAAATAACAATAAAGTCATTGATAAACGATGATTTCCAGAATCTGGAGGGAGGTACATCCTTCTTTGTTTTTTTCCCTTGACTTCCCATAATAAATATTTTGCTTGGTGATTTGATTCATGATAGAGAAAGAAATGCTTGTAAAAATATCTGTAGATTCTGTGAAGGTAGAAGGATTATGCACATTTGGATATCACGATCAGGTTTTAATAAATTCTTGATAGTTGAAGGGATGGGATGAAGCAAGCAAAATAAAATCGATGTCGACGATTGTTAAGGTTTTTGTTTTTACATCCATAAAATCAATCATATAAATGTAATATGGAGTTTTGCTATAGTATTTATGAACAAGACCTATATTAACTTAAGCTAAATCTCAGTGCATTTGTTTCCTATTTCTGCTATAGAAAAACTGTCACAAGTTGAGTGGCTTAAAAGACTAGGAATTCCTTCTCTCACAGTGATGGAGGTCAGCAGTCTAAAATGATTCAGTAGGGCTACATTTCATCTGGGGGCTCTTGGGAAGAAGATGTTTCCTTTGCTTGTTCCAGCTCCTGGAGGCTGCCCACACGTCTTGTTCCATGGCTCTGCCTCACTCTGACCCCTGCTTCTGTTGTCATAGCTCCCTCCTGGACTCCGGCCCTCCTGTCTCCTTCTTGTAAGAACACTTGAGATTATATTTAACCACCCAGATCATCCAGAATAATTTCCCGTTTTCAAGATCCTTCACTTCATGGTATTTGCAAAGTTCTTTTTGCCATATAAGGTAACATACTCACAGGCTCCAAGGATGAGGACATGGATATCTTTAAAGGGCCATTATTCAGCGAGCCACAATGAGTCAACAGCATGACGTTATCACTAAGAGCTACTGGATCCTTGGATGCATTAATATTTTGAATGAAATATTCTGATAACATGTAATAACTATATTAATCATATAGCAAGCAATAAATAGAATACTTCAAAGGAAAGCTTATAGGGTTTCACTCTACTCCTCCTTATCGGACACCTTACTTGGATAATTGTGTCCAGCTCTGAACACCACACTTGAGAATATAATCAAACAGGGGCACAATCAAAGAAATATTCCGAAAGAGCATAAGAAAGAGGAAATAGAATTAAGAATAAGAATTGTCTACTAGAGAAAAGAAGTCAAGAGAGAGTATGATCGCTATCTTCCCTCTTTGAAGGGATGACAGCATATGGAATAAGCATTAGAGTCGTGAAAACCTATAAAAAGGCAAACTCGGAAAGGAGCTACACATCATGGAAATGAATTCAGTTCAATGGAAGGAAGAGCTGTCTAATCTGCAGTGGGTGCCCTACAGAGCTACGGAGTTCTCCTTTACTGGAGACTTCTGTGCATTAACTCCTTATGATTTAAAAAAATTTTTTAATTTAAATTCAAACAACATATAGTGTCTTATTAGTTTCAGAGGCAGAGTTCAGTGATTCATCAGTTGCTTATAACACCCAGTGCTCATCACTTCACATGCTCTCCTTAATGCCCATCACATGGTTACCCCATCCCACCACCTCTTCCCCTCCAGCAACCCTGTTTGTTTCCCAGAGTTAAGAGTCTCTTATGGTTTGCCTTCCTTATGATTTATATAAAAGTGATGCAGGGGCACCTGGGTGGCTCAGTCGTTAAGCGTCTGCCTTCAGCTCAGGTCATGATCCCAGGGTCCTAGGATCGAGCCCCGCATTGGGCTCTCTGCTCGGCTGGGAGCCTGCTTCTCCCTCTCCCACTCCCCCTGCTTGTGTTCCCTCTCTAGCTGTCTCTCTCTCTCTCTCTGTCAAATAAATAAAATAAAATCTTTAAAAAAAAAAAGTGATGCGAACATATGGAGAGTCCTGAGCCAGATGAATTTCAGTGCCCCTCCCACATGTCAAGTTCTTGTGATTCCAATGACTAAATGTCTGTCCTTTCTTGAGGAAAGGAAAGAGAAATAACTAGAGCAGGAGAGCCAGTGAGCAGATAAGGGCTTTGTAAGGGTCTGAATGGGCTGTTTTCATGACTGACAGATTTATGATGGAATAATTTCCTCTGTTTGTCCTGTAATGAGTGTTTGTACCTTGGGTTTGCAGCAAACTCCTTCCCCTGTGAACATTTCCAGCTGGATTTCAAAGAAAGGAAATGGTTTCAACAGAATTCCTGTTGATTAATTTTTTCCTTATTGTTTTCAGCACAGCCAATAGGTAGTTATTTGTTTCAAAGTAATAAACCTAAAGTCTTATAATTTTAAGATAAATGTTTACATTTAGTTTACTTACATAGCATATGATTTCCTCAATGCCTCAACTTTCCATAGATCCTTTTATTCTGAACACAGAAATATAAAATAGGAACCTAGCAGCATCCTAGCGCTCTCCCATAGCAAGCGGTACTTCTTGTCAATCTAGTTTTTTTCCATTCTACAAATAAGACTTTTCTTAATAAATACCTCTGTCACCCTCTCCCTCTCTTTGTTTCATACATTTCCTTCTCTCTTTTAGCCTTCTCCCTTTCTCCCACTTCTCCCTCTCCTTCACCCTAGTTTGTTAAGAAAAAAAGGAATCAGATGGTACGCCCTCATATTCCCATGAGCAATCCCATGACACGCCTATTTCTGTGCCCATCACCTTCTTCTTTCCTTCTGTTTCAATGAAAGAAGTGTTCCTCCCTCTCTTCCTCCTCCTTCTTTTTTTTGAAAAGGACTTTTTGTAAAGATCAAAGGAGAGCTAAGTTCTATGTATATGAAGAATTAGGGGATGTCGTGGTAGAAAGGAACAGCCACAAATGAGCAATAAATGTGAGCTAGGCTTATTTTTTGCCCCCATAAAAAGAGAAAAATAAAATGATTTCAGAATTCCTACTGTACCATCTAAAATTTGGTTGTGTTCAGCTTGAGACAATCAGTCCACAAGCATTTACCGCCCTTTTACCTCATATACAGGAAAGAATTTTATTATTTTATTTTTTTAAGATTTTATTTATTTATTTGACAGAGAAAGAGAGAGAGAGGGAAAGCAAAAGCAGGGGAAGGGGAGAGGGAGAAGCAGGCTCCCCGCTGAGCAGGGAGCCTGATGTGGGGCTCGATCCCAGGACCCTGGGATCATGACCTGAGCCAAAGGCAGACATTCTACTGATTTAGCCACCCAGGCATCCCAGGAAAGAGTTTTTTTATTTTTTTATTTTTATGTTAATCCCCATACATTACATCATTAGTTTTAGATGAAGTGTTCCATGATTCATTGTTTGTGCATAACACCCAGTGCTCCATGCAGAATGTGCCCTCCTCAATACCCACCACCAGGCTAACCCATCCTCCCACCCCCCTCCCCTCTAGAACCCTCAGTTTGTTTTTCAGAGTCCATCGTCTGTCATGGTTCGTCTACCCCTCCTTTTCCCACGCTTCATTCTTCCCCTCCCGCTACCTTCTTCTTCTTTTTTTTTCTTAAGATATATTGCATTATTTGTTTCAGAGCTACAGATCTGAGATTCAACAGTCTTGCACAATTCACAGCGCTTACCAGATCACATACCCTCCCCAGTGTCTATCACCCAGTCACCCCATTCCTCCCACCCCACCCCCCACTCCAGCAACCCTCAGTTTGTTTCCTGCAATTAAGAATTCCTCATATCAGTAGGCACCTGGGTGGCTCAGTTGGTTAAGCGACTGCCTTCGGCTCAGGTCATGATCCTGGAGTCCCGGGATCGAGTCCCGCATCGGGCTCCTTGCTCGGCAGGGAGTCTGCTTCTCCCTCTCCCACTCCCCGTTTGTGTTCCCTCTCTCGCTGTGTCTTTCTCTGTCAAATAAATAAATAAAATCTTTAAAAAAAAAAAAGAATTCCTCATATCAGTGAGATCATATGATACATGTCTTTCTCTGTTTGACTTATTTCACTCAACATAATACCCTCCAGTTCCATCCACATCGTTGCAAATGGCAAGATCTCATTCCTTTTGATGGCTGCATAATATTCCATTGTATATATATACCACATCTTCTTTATCCCTTCATCTGTCCATGGACATCTTGGCTCTTTCCACAGTTTGGCTATTGTGGACATTGCTGCTATAAACATCGGGGTGCACGTACCCTTTCGGATCCCTACTTTTGTATCTTTGGGGTAAATACCCAGTAGTGCAATTGCAGGGTCGTATGGTAGCTCTATTTTCAACTTTTTGAGGAACTTCCATACTGTTTTCCAGAGTGGCTACTCCAGCTTGCATTCCCACCAACAGTGTAGGAGGGTTCCCCTTTCCCCGCATCCCCGCCAACATCTGTCGTTTCCTGACTTTTTAATTTTAGCCATTCTGACTAGTGTGAGGTGGTATCTCATTGAGGTTTTGATTTGGATTTCCCTGATGCCGAGCGATATTGAGCACTTTTTCATGTGTCTGTTGGCCATTTGGATGTCTTCTTTGGAAAAATGTCTGTTCATGTCTTCTGCCCATTTCTTGATTGGATTCTTTGTTCTTTGGGCGTTGAGTTTGATGAGTTCTTTATAGATTTTGGATACTAGCCCGTTATCTGATATGTCATTTGCAAATATCTTCTCCCATTCTGTTGGTTGTCTTTTGGTTTTGTTGACTGTTTCCTTTGCTTTGCAAAAGCTTTTTATCTTGATGAAGTCCCAATAGTTCATTTTTGCCCTTGCTTCCCTGGCCTTTGGCGATGTTTCTAGGAAGAAGTTGCTGCGGCTGAGGTCAAAGAGGTTGCTGCCTGTGTTCTCCTTTAGGATTTTGATGGACTCCTGTCTCACATTGAGGTCTTTCAACCATTTGGAGTCTCTTTTTGTGTGTGGTGTAAGGAAATGGCCCAGTTTCATTCTTCTGCACGTGGCTGTCCAATTTTCCCAACACCATTTGTTGAAGAGACTGTCTTTGTTCCATTGGACATTCTTTCCTGCTTTGTCAAAGATGAGTTGACCATAGAGTTGAGGGTCCATTTCTGGGCTCTCTATTCTGTTCCATTGATCTATGTGTCTGTTTTTGTGCCAGTACCATGCTGTCTTGATGATGACAGCTTTGTAATAGAGCTGGAAGTCCGGAATT
>NW_025410063.1:0-9294 GCF_002201575.2 Neomonachus schauinslandi
GAAATAAAGACTTTAAATGACACACTGGACCAAATGGACTTTACAGACATATTCAGAACATTCCACCCCAAAGCAACGGAATACACATTCTTCTCTAGTGCCCATGGAACATTCTCCAGAATAGATCACATCCTAGGTCATAAATCAGGTCTCAACCGGTACCAAAAGATTGGAATCATTCCCTGCCTATTTTCAGACCACAATGCTTTGAAACTAGAACTCAATCACAAGAGGAAAGTCGGAAAGGACTCAAATACATGGAGGCTAAAGAGCATCCTACTGAAGAATGAATGGGTCAACCAGGAAATTAAAGAAGAATTAAAAAAATACATGGAAACCAATGAAAATGAAAACACAACTATTCAAAATCTTTGGGATGCAGCAAAGGCAGTCCTAAGAGGAAAGTCTATAGCAATACAAGCCTTTCTCAAGAAACAAGAAAGGTCTCAAGTACACAACCTAACCCTCCACCTAAAGGAGCTGGAGAAAGAACAGCAAATAAAGCCTAAACCCAGCAGGAGAAGAGAAATCATAAAGATCAGAGCAGAAATCAATGAAATAGAAACTAAAAGAACAGTAGAACAGATCAACGAAACTAGGAGCTGGTTCTTTGAAAGAATTAACAAGATTGATAAACCCCTGGCCAGACTTATCAAAAAGAGAAGAGAAATGACCCACATCAACAAAATCATGAATGAAAGAGGAGAGATCACAACCAACACCAAAGAAATACAAACAATTATAAGAACATATTATGAGCAACTCTATGCCAACAAATTAAATAACCTGGAAGAAATGGATGCATTTCTAGAGATGTACCAACTACCAAAACTGAACCAGGATGAAATAGAAAACCTGAACAGACCTATAACCACTAAGGAAATTGAAGCAGTCATCAAAAATCTCCCAACAAACAAAAGCCCAGGGCCAGATGGCTTCCCAGGGGAATTCTACCAAACATTTCAAGAAGAATTAATACCTATTCTTCTGAAACTGTTCCAAAAAATAGAAATGGAAGGAAAACTTCCCAACTCATTTTATGAGGCCAGCATTACCTTGATCCCAAAACCAGACAAAGACCCCATCAAAAAGGAGAATTACAGACCAATACCCCTGATGAACATGGATGCAAAAATTCTCACCAAAATACTAGCCAATAGGATCCAACAGAACATTAAAAGGATTATTCACCATGACCAAGTGGGATTTATCCCTGGGCTGCAAGGTTGGTTCAACATCCACAAATCAATCAGTGTGATACAATACATTAACAAAAGAAAGAACAAGAATCATATGATCCTCTCAATAGATGCAGAAAAAACATTTGACAAAGTACAGCATCCTTTCTTGATCAAAACTCTTCAGAGTATAGGCATAGAGGGTACATACCTCAATATAATAAAAGCCATCTATGAAAAACCTACAGCGAATATCATTCTCAATGGGGAAAAACTGAGAGCTTTCCCCCTAAGGTCAGGAACGTGGCAGGGATGTCCACTATCACCACTGCTATTCAACATAGTATTGGAAGTCCTAGCCACAGCAATCAGACAACAAAAAGAAATCAAAGGCATCCAAATTGGCAAAGAAGAAGTCAAACTCTCACTCTTTGCAGATGATATGATACTTTATGTGGAAAACCCAAAAGACTCTACCCCAAAACTGCTAGAACTCATACAGGAATTCAGTCAAGTGGCAGGATATAAAATCAATGCACAGAAGTCAGTGGCATTCCTATACACCAACAACAAGACAGAAGAAAGAGAAATTAAGGAGTCGATCCCATTTACAATTGCACCCAAAACCATAAGATACCTAGGAATAAATCTAACCAAAGAGACAAAGGATCTGTACTCAGAAAACTATAAAATACTCATGAAAGAAATTGAGGAAGACACAAAGAAATGGAAAAACGTTCCATGCTCATGGATTGGAAGAACAAATATTGTGAAGATGTCAATGCTACCTAGAGCAATCTACACATTCAATGCAATCCCCATCAAAATACCATCCCCTTTTTTCAAAGAAATGGAACAAATAATCCTAAAATTTGTATGGAACCAGAAAAGACCCCGCATAGCCAGAGGAATGTTGAAAAAGAAAAGCAAAGCCGGCGGCATCACAATTCCGGACTTCCAGCTCTATTACAAAGCTGTCATCATCAAGACAGTATGGTACTGGCGCAAAAACAGACCCATAGATCAGTGGAACAGAATAGAGAGCCCAGAAATGGACCCTCAACTCTATGGTCAACTCATCTTTGACAAAGCAGGAAAGAATGTCCAATGGAATAAAGACAGTCTCTTCAACAAATGGTGTTGGGAAAATTGGATAGCCACATGCAGAAGAATGAAACTGGACCATTTCCTTACACCACACACAAAAATAGACTCCAAATGGTTGAAAGACCTCAATGTGAGACAGGAGTCCATCAAAATCCTAAAGGAGAACACAGGCAGCAACCTCTTTGACCTCAGCCAAAGCAACTTCTTCCTAGAAACATCGCCAAAGGCAAGGGAGGCAAGGGCAAAAATGAACTATTGGGACTTCATCAAGATAAAAAGCTTTTGCAAAGCAAAGGAAACAGTCAACAAAACCAAAAGACAACCAACAGAATGGGAGAAGATATTTGCAAATGACATATCAGATAAAGGGCTAGTATCCAAAATCTATAAAGAACTCATCAAACTCAACACCCAAAGAACAAAGAATCCAATCAAGAAATGGGCAGAAGACATGAACAGACATTTTTCCAAAGAAGACATCCAAATGGCCAACAGACATATGAAAAAGTGCTCAATATCGCTCAGCATCAGGGAAATCCAAATCAAAACCTCAATGAGATACCACCTCACACCTGTCAGAATGGCTAAAATTAACAAGTCAGGAAACGACAGATGTTGGTGGGGATGCGGAGAAAGGGGAACCCTCCTACACTGTTGGTGGGAATGCAAGCTGGTGCACCCACTCTGGAAAACATTATGGAGGTTCCTCAAAAAGTTGAAAATAGAGCTACCATATGATCCAGCAATTGCACTACTGGGTATTTACCCCAAAGATACAAAAGTAGGGATCCGAAGGGGTACGTGCACCCCGATGTTTATAGCAGCAATGTCCACAATAGCCAAACTGTGGAAAGAGCCAAGATGTCCATCGACAGATGAATGGATAAAGAAGATGTGGTATATATATACAATGGAATATTATGCAGCCATCAAAAGGAATGAGATCTTGCCATTTGCAACGACGTGGATGGAACTGGAGGGTATTATGTTGAGTGAAATAAGTCAAACAGAGAAAGACATGTATCATATGATCTCACTGATATGAGGAATTCTTAATTGCAGGAAACAAACTGAGGGTTGCTGGAGTGGGGGGTGGGGTGGGAGGGATGGGGTTACTGGGTGATAGACACTGGGGAGGGTATGTGCTCTGGTAAGCGCTGTGAATTGTGCAAGACTGTTGAATCTCAGATCTGTACCTCTGAAACAAATAATGCAATATATGTTAAGGAAAAAAAAAAAAAAAGAAGAAGAAGAAGAAGGTAGCGGGAGGGGAAGAATGAAGCGGGGGAAATCGGAGGGGTAGACGAACCATGGGAGACGATGGAATCTGAAAAACAAACTGAGGGTTCTAGAGGGGAGGGGGGTGGGAGGATGGGTTAGCCTGGTGATGGGTATTAAAGAGGGCACATTCTGCATGGAGCACTGGGTGTTACGCACAAACAATGAATCATGGAACACTTCATCTAAAACTAATGATGTAATGTATGGGGATTAACATAAGAATAAAAAAAATTAAAAAAAAAAAAAAAAGAGAGAGATTCTAAAAGGGGTGGGCAGGGTACCAGAGAAGGCAGAAAGACCTGGAAGAAAAGGGGAGGATCCTAGTTATAAAGTCTGTACAATAAAGAAAGTAGATGCTTTTTTTTTAAAATTGGAGTCATGACACTGAAATAAATTAACTTACATCCTGAAAAACATAGAATGAATCCCCAGATGGAGAAATAGTGGTTCTATGTTTGAAATGCAAAGGAGAAAGTATATGTTTGAGTGTAATGATTTTCCATAATTAGTACTGTTTTTCACCTTAAACACCAAGGGAATAGCCCCGCATCGGGCTCCCTGCTCTGTGGGAAGCCTGCTTCTTCCTCTCCCACTCTCCCTGCTTGTGTTCCCTCTCTCACTGTGTCTCTGTCAGATTAAAAAAAAAAAAGATTAAAAAAATACCAAGGGAATTGGCAACATAAAGAGTAATAATGGATAAATACTATTGTTCTCCAGATTCTATGGGTCAGGAAACTGAAGTTCAGAGAGATTAAGTAACTTGCCCAAAGGCACTCAACGAGGGAGTGGCAGAGCCTAGGTGTGTACTCAGGCTGGATAATTCCAAAGTCCATCCTTTAAAGGTCTACACTATATTGCCCTTTATGTGAAACAGGTGGGCAAAATGCTGGCTAGGTGAAGCCCACAAACCGTGATTGGGACCATAGCACTTTACTTGGCTCAGGGTAAACTCAACACAATTAAAACAGAGCAACCCTTTTCAATTCAATGCATACCCATGTGTCTCAGCACTTCCTCCCATACTCCTGGGAAAACAAATGTAAGACTCAGCCCTTAATACAGGAGACACTCAGCAACTCAGAGCATGGGAAGGGACACAGAAGCAGTATTACACAAAGCACACAACATCCAGAGGGTCTAAACAACCCCTCCAGTTTGAGGGTCAGGTAGAATTAGTGAGGAGGAGCACTTAACCTGGATCTAAAAGAACCTGTCAGGTGAAGGTGACCAGGGAAGGGCCATTTCTGGCAAAGGGAAATCAAACAAGGGTGCACAGAACAGCCTGTAGCTGGGTGTGTGTGCAGGAATCACCACTCTGTCTGGCTAGAACATCGAGGCAAGGAGGATAGGAGATGCAACTGAAGATTATATTTAAAATTCAATACAAATGAGCATACACAGATGAGCAAAGCAAGGGTGGATAATAGAATGAAGAGAAGAGCAGATTCAGAGCCCAGCCCAAGCTGGGTAAGGGGAGAAGGCTTTATTCAGGTCAGAATTCAGATCAGTAGAGAAGCTAACAGTGTGCAGTTTTATTCAATGCAAAACTGTTCTCCAAGTGCAAGTGTCCTTCCATGGCTATTAGAAGAACCCCTGAAGAGTCACTCATGCAAAAAAATGCTTCATTGCCATTGTTATCAGGCTCATAAGTTTGCACAGCCAGATAAGTAGACACACGCTCCATTGCATCTTGTGAATACCATAGCTTTTGTTCAAGTATCACATTGAAATCCTAGGACTATGTCATTTACCCTACCATATATTTTTTACTCAATTTAAAAATACAACACAAAAGATATGCATAATGGCAAAGCAATGACTCCCAAAGACTGCCATTTAGTTTAAAAATGGAAATTGGGAGGTACCCAATGTTTTCAGGATATCCACCATATGAAATGTGAAATACATAATAATTTTGAATTAAATAGTCACAGATTGAAAGTTTTGTAGATTATTCTTTTTTCCCTCACCCGGGTGAAGTAAAAATCAATAAACCCACACCCTTTTGTTAGATGATTTGGGAAATATATGCCAAGCAGAAAATACTTATTTTTCTCTCCAAGGACTTCATAGCTTCCTTGGAAAGGTGAGTCTTACACTACGGACCTGTAAGTCGTAGCTCTGTATTGATGGATAGAAAGTGTAGTCACCAGTTTCACAGAGTTAAATACTTATGGGGCAAATAGATACTTCTAAAATGCTTTAAAAATAGCTTTATTCAATAAAGAGTTTTCCCTGAATGTATTTTTTGAGTGTCTGGTATGTCCTAGATACTGTGGAAACAGAGAAGACTAAGAATGGTTTCTGCCCTTAACAGTCTATCAAGTTTAAAAAAAAAAAAGAAGACACAACAATTCAAGTACCACATAAAGCCACATATAACAGAGGGATGAACCATGTGCTGCAGTAACACAAAGGAAGGGAGAACAACCTCTCTCTTTACCATGTATGATTTTATTACTCAGAAAAACCCTTCCACTAAGAGTAATGCCAGGAAACTCCTGTCTAGCTTTTGCTGCCATGATCACAAAATTCATACAAGAGAAGTAACCCCGCTGACTATATTTGAATGAACAACATTCCCAGTACTTGTCATTAATTTTAGCCCTAGATGTATTAGAGGGTAAAAATCATGTCCAGTTTCAATTTAATTCCTGAATAATTCTGATGACCATTAGACATGACGATTTATCTAAGCATAAAAGCACACAGCAAAATCAAAGCCCAGATTTTTGAGACTTAGAGTCTTGTGGTTGTGAAAATCCAGGTGAAGAATAGTGGGACACAAGCAAGGTAGCCAGGGTGCAAAATTTAGAGAAGTGCTCACTCTCCCCTGAACAATCCTGACAGTGGGCACCTCCTTAAAAATGTGTGCCCTTGGTACCTAGCTGGCCTCACTCAGCCCTGGAGTGAATATTTTCAAGGGAGAACAAAATAAAAGGAAATGTTGTTAAAAGAAGCTATAGCAGCTGGAGAAATGGACCCAGACCATCCATTTTAGAAAGGCCTTTCTGCATGCCACATTGCCCCCTTTAGAATAGCACCACAATAAGCCTGGGTGATTTCCTGTTGCAGACACAGGCTCAGAAAACATACTGGGTCTCTTTCTTCTTTTGACTAAGCCTGGTCAAAGTCACCCTTGACCAAGTCCTTGACTTAGCTACTTTAATCATTGAAGGCTACCACAAAACTGATTAGATCAGAGCTACTTTTGAGTGAATCTTTCCATACTCTGATTTAAAATGCACTTGGGATTTATTTTAATCAGATATGGTAACACACGCAGACTCATGAAGGAGTAAGTTTTTACATCATATATCTTAGAAACAGGAGGTACAGCATGCCATGCAGGGCACCAGCGTTGGTCAGAAGGCGTAAGTAGCAAGACGAACATATAGGAAAGAGGCTTTACGGTGGTTTTTCCTAGGTAGAAATGGGCAAGGCAGGGTAAGCAGGTTACAAAGACTTAGGATGGGCAAGTTTGAGTAATTTCAGCAGGCTCCAGCACATCAGGGCAGCCTCTGGTTATCTGATACCTGGCCCTGGGGTGATTAGGGCAGAGGATAGCGGCTCCCAGGGTGAGAGCTTGATAAAGAAAGTATGAACTCTGGATTGGTTGGTTTGCATATGAAAGGCACACTTCCTGAGAGCAAGTTGATTGCTATCTCAAGGATGAGTATCCTTGAGAGGGAAGTCTGTCCCTTCTAGTGTCAGCAAGATTCCAGGAAGTCAAAGCATCAGAATAAAAGACATGCTTAATATATACCCATATTTTAATAGTCACTGTCCAGTAAATTTCTAGAATTCCCAAGGCCTGTAAGAGAGCTAAGCTTTCTTCTCTTTCTTAGAAATGATGTGGAAGTATTTATGCAGCCAAGTTTAGAAAAATGTACAATATCCCTGCAGGAACTATAATCAGCGGGCCTTGGCTTCCCAGAGTTTTCAGTCCAGCATTATTCACAATTCTGAAACTCTTCTTTAAAAATACACAGAAAGAAAGCTCTTACTGGACTCTAGGTACACATTTTTAACATTTACACTAACTCAACACCCTAGGGTTTTAATCACCAAAAAGCTTATACAAAAGGTGCAAAAATCACGGGCTTCTTTCCATGTTATGCTTGTGAAAGAGATGGAAAGACAAAGTGTTCAATGCAAGGAAGAGCTATGAAGACAACACTCAGGTTCCTGCAGCAGCTGGACACCAGGTTGCTGATGTGAACACTGGGCTTCCAGATGAAATTAAATGTGTCAGAAGTCCCTTCACAGATAATACAGGTGGCCACATCTTCAGTCCCACTATGTGAGGTACATGGTGAGATTATTTAGTGCTAGGAAAACTGCCAGCTGAGAAGAAAACTGAAGAAAAGAGCAACTTACAGCTTTCGGCAAGATGGCGGAGGAGTAGGAGACCTGGATTTCGTCTCCTCTCAGGAATTCAGCTGGATAGGGATCAAACCATTCTGAACACCTACAAACTCAACAGGAGATCGAAGAAAAGAAGAGCAACAACTCTCTCATCAGAAAAGCGACCACTTTCTGGAAGGTAGGACGTGCGGAGAAGTGAATCCGAGGCGATATTCGGGAGGATAGACGGCGGGGGAGGGGCCTCCGGCGGCCGCTTCTGGCAAGTGATAGAGCCGCGGAGCACAAAATCCGAACTTTTAAAAGTCTGCTCCGCTGAGGGACGTCACTCTGGTGGCTAAGCGGGGGGTGGAACCCTCCGGGACAGTGTGGTCTCAGGACCCACGGGTCACAGAAAGACTGGGGGTGCCTGAGTGTGGCAGAGCTCCCAGGTATCGGAGCAGGGAAGCCGGCTGCAGAGGCGGAGCCCAGGCGCGGGCTCTCAGCTCGGGGTTGCCATAAACTGTGATCCGCGGCACAGTCAGGCCACTGCTCCTCCAGCAGGGACCCAACAAGCGGCAGATCCGGGGAGACTCACCTTCCTCTCCCGGGGGAGCCGCGCGGGAGTGCACCGCAGGGATCTGCTGGGTTTGGAGACTCCACCCGGGGTCGGGTGCCAGAGATAGAAACGCGCGGTCACAGGCCGGGTGAGCACGGAGTGCGGCTGGAGACCGGGGAGACGGGAGTGACTGACGGCTTTTCTCTGGGGGCTCACTGAGAAGCGGGACCCCGAGTTCTCGGCTCCTCCGGGGCGGAGATTGGGAGGCCGCCATTTTCACTCTCCGCCTCCAAAGCTGTACGGAAAGCTCGCAGGGAACAAAAGCCCCGGAGAGCAACCCCAGCAGATTACTTAGCTGGGAGGGGGCAAGGGCGGGGCAATTCTGCCTCCGGCAAAGACATTTGGAAACCACGGCAACAGGCCCCTCCCCAGAAGATCAGCGAGAACAGCCAGCCAAGACCAAGTTTACCCATCAATGAGAACGGCAGAACTCCAGCTCTAGGGGACTACTGCACATAGAATTCATGGCTTTTTTACCATGATTCTGTAGTCTTTCAAAGTTAATTTTTTTTTAACTGTCTTTTTTTCTTTTTTTATTCTTTTTGAATTTTTCTTTTTCCCTTTTTCAACCAACATCTTATCAATCCCTTTTTTTTAAAAAAAAAACATTTTTATTTTTCATTTTTAGAGTCATATTCTATCCCTTCATAGTAGTTACCCATATTTTTGGCGTATATATATAAGTTGTTCTCTCTTTAAAATTTTGAGATAGTTTCTTCTAACAGATCAAAATATACCCTAAATCTCTAGTATATGGTGTTTTCT
>NW_025410064.1:0-9285 GCF_002201575.2 Neomonachus schauinslandi
GCGGCACTGCAGTCCCCGCGCGCGCGGTCCACGCCGCCTGTCCCTTCTTTTGTCGCCGAGTGGGCGGATTCCCGCCCCTTCCTCGCCCCCGCCGGGCCTTTCCTGAGGCTCTCCGGGGGACCGAGGCCCCAGTCTTGGCCCCCGAGGGCAGTCCCTCGACTGCCCTTGGCCGTGGCTCCCGATAGGGAGGGGAGACAGCGGCCTGGAGCGCGCAGGACTCCGGGTCACTGTGTCCCGGGCCGCCCCCTCCCAGATCCGCGGTGGGGACCCAAAGTAAGGGTCGGTCTGCCCTGACGAGGAGAGGGCGAGGACGGAAACTTTCCTTCGCGGGTTTAGAGACGGACAGCGCCCATGTGGGAGGGGCGCCGGAGAGAGGAGGATTCCTTTGGTGAAAACTTGAATCGCTCTTCTCGTCCAAGAGCATCCTCTGCGCCAGTCAGCCCTTTACTCCTCTCTTCCGTGCAAGATAACGCCCTGGGCTAGCCCTCCCGATATCCCGCGAAGGGGTCAGGGCGGAGCAAAAGGAACAGCCTCCCACAAGTTCACGTGGTGCACCGACCGGGGAAGGAGGGACACACACCCTCTCCTACTCTTGTCTTCAGGACCTGCCCAAGACCGCCCCGTCCCTCAGTACCACCCCTGCCTAGAGCACCGGGCTCTCAGGACCCCCCTCCAGGGCCAGGGGTCCGCCTGACCCGACTGGACTTGATGCAGAAACACCTCAGGTGCGGGGGGCTTGTCTCTGGCTGAGGGGGGCCACTCTGTGCCCTGGGTTCCCTGTGGCTCCTCCCAGGTGCGGTTTTCACGGGGGGGGGGGGACGCGGGGTGGAAAGGACGGGGATTATGTAGCCTGCACAGATCGTTGAGTCCACACCCACGCCCAGCCTTACTAATTCCTGGTCATCCCAAAAAATTCTGGGTCAGGTCAGCACCAGATCTCAAGGCCTCTACCAAAGCTGGAGGCTGAGGGTCAGAAGCCCTTTACCCAGGCCCAGCATGCCTCATTACGGCCTAGAGGACCCTGACCCCAACACCCTTCAGTGTTGGGACCCTTCAGCTAGCTGGGACCCTGAATGGGGGTGTCTGCAGGCCTCTGTATCTAGTGGGGAAGGGTTGGGGGTAAAGATTTGGGGAGGGGCACTCCCTGACCCTGGCTTCTACCCCACTCTCAGGCCCAGAGATCCCTGGGCTTAGACTCCTGCCCCACCTTGGTGGGGGGACTCAAGAGCTTCCATAGGGAAGCAAAAAGTGATGGTGATCTAGGGACCCCCATGTCCCTACCCTGAGCTCCCTGGACCTCAGTTTCCAGTGGGAGCCTGAAGCAACTGCATCCGCCCCAGGTGACAGGATGGGGGAGAGGGGAGGCCCCATAGTCTCCAGTGGCCCAAATTACTACTATGGCATCTCTGGACCGGAGGAGCCCTGGGTGGCCAGTCTGGCAGCCCACTCCAGAGAGAAGAGCCAGGCAGAAACAGGAGGGCTGTTCAGGGTTTTGCAAAGCTGGCGAAGTAGAGATCCACTTAGATCCAGCCTGATGCCTCCCTGGGGAATCTGGTGCCCATACCCTGAGCCTGTTCTGAGGCTGGGGGCTCACCAGTGCAGAGCTTTTCCTGGTCAGGGCTACTCCTGGCCGGTGGAAGGCCTTACCATGAGGCTGAGGGCTCTGCTGTCCATACCCCCCCAACCCGTCGTGGGCATTTGCTCTGTCCAGGGCATCTTGCCTACTGGGGGCACAGAGCAGGTGACAGTGGGAGAGAGCTGTGCCCAGGTGTCCCTGTGCCGGTTCTGTGGGGCTGCGGCAGGACTGGGGAGAAGAAAGCCTTTCTTCCCACGTGAGGGTTCTGGGCTAATGAAGCAAAGGAACTGTTCTCAGAGACCATGAGGGACTCCCCCACCCTTTACCCCACATCAGCCTCCATACCTGTCCCGACAGCTGTCCCTGCCAACGACCAGTAGGGATACCTTCTCTAGTCCTACTGAGGCCCGGTCCCAGCGCTTGGCTCTTTGAGGGCCTGGAACCCACATGCCACCAGCCACAGCCCGAAGGGAACGTGGGAGGATTGGCACCCTTTCATCTGGGGTCACAGAGACAGTCCTTCTCTGATCCTGGATCCAAGTCCTGAGAGCCTCCAGCGAGAGCCCCTTCAGCAGCCCCCTGCCCAGAAATATAAGGGCTAGTGGGGATTACAGGAGCATCTGAGCCTGTTGTAATCTCTGCTCTGTTAAGGGGAGGGGAGGAGGAGGTTGAGGGTCAGCTTCCCCAGGTAGCTGAGTGTCGCGCTGGTGGCCTCCCTCCCACCCAGAAAGGGCATGTGGGCAGGACTGCAAAGATGAGGGCCCCCTGCACACCACTCAGCATGGACCGCCTCCCCCGTGCAGAGAATGTGTGGTGCACTGTCCCAAGTTCACACGCGCACCAGCAGCTTTTCCTTCATCCACCTCCTTCAGGACCCCAGAGGCGAGGTGGAGGTGGGCTGGAAGAGGTGGCCCCCCCCACTTCTGCCTGGAGCCACCTTCCTGGGCAGTCCCACTGGAAACCAGAGGCGGGAGCCTGGGTTGTGCCGCATGGCTGGTGGCTGAGTGCTGGGGTTCCGCCAGGCTGACATAAGAGAGGGAAGGCGCAGCCTGCCCGCCAAAGCTGACCCCAGGGTCCTACCGCAGCATCATGGCCAGGGTGGTGCCCACTTGCCCTGCAACCATTCCAACTTCCAGTAGCAGTGACCCCCGTTTCTGGGAACCTCCTTTCTCCATCCTCAGTCCATGGGGGTTTGGGTGGGGCTCACCCACCCTTGCCCAGGGGTCGGTGGGGCCCCCAGGTCTTGGCCAGTGAGACCATTTGGTTCCTTGGCCTTGAGCCTTTGCTGAAGCTCACAGGGAAGAGGATTTCCCTGCTGGAGGGGTGGAGTGCTCACTGTTGCCTAAAGATGTTGTGTGGGAAGAGCTGGTCTGAGAATGAAGCCAACCCCTGAGAGGGGCAAGGAACCCGGCCAGAGTGTTTGCTCCAAACGTCTGGATCCAGCCTCGCCTGAAGCAAAGAATCCCCTGAACTTCAAAGTCACCAGAGCCAGGAAAACTTCTTTTGTGTAAACGTTGAAACACCAGTTTTCCAACTGTGGAAAGTCAGAGTCCCACTGGACACATGACCTACAGGCCCTAAGTAGGCACCACCAACCTTACCCACTTCTCGCACTCCTGCACCCTGACCCCTTCTCTTTCCTAGAACCCCCAGGTCACTCTCTCAGCCTGATGGGTCCTCCCTGCAGATCTAAGCATCTTCCCCCAGCCCCACCCCCACACCGTGGCTGGGCTGGGGGGCGGGTCGGCTTGTCCCTCTCCTTCTGCCCCCCCCCCGTGCTCACTCCCTCAGTCTATCTCTCTGCCTCTCGCTTGTTCTCTCTCAAATAAATCTTTAAAAAAATCCATTCAGTTTTTCACTTACAGTTTTTTTTTAAATGACACTTCATACCATGAATATAAATAGAAGATGTCAGAAAAATAAATAGCAGACAGTCATCTTGTCTGGCTTGGATGCACCAGACTGACCTTAAAAAGGGTGTCCCCAGGGGGTGCCTGGCTGTCCCAGTTGGTTAAGCATCGACTCTTGGTTTTGGCTCAGGGTCCTGATCTCAGGGTGGTGGAATCAAGTCCCACTTCAGGCTCCCCACTCAGTGCAGAGTCTGCTTGGGACTCTTTCTCCCTCTCCCTCTGTCCCTCCCTGTGCTCGCTTGCTCGCTCTCTCAAATAAATACAAAATTTTTTTTAAAGATTTTATTTATTTATTTGACAGAGACATTGAGAAGGGAACACAAGCAGGGGGAGTGGGAGAAGGAGAAGCAGGCTTCCCGCTGAGCAGGGAGCCCCATGTGGGGCTTAATCCCAGGACCCTAGGACCACAACCCAAGCCAAAGGCAGATGCTTAACGGACTGAACCACCCATGCACCCCTAAATAAATCTTTAAAAAGGGGTGTCCCCACCCCCATCTCTGCACCCCCAATGCTGCCCATCCCTTTGCTGCATGCAGCCTGAGAGCCTCCCAGGCCTGTCCCATAGCCTGCTGGGCCATGGCCACCCATAGGATCTCTTTACTTGCCACTCCTACCTGGGGAGGGAGCCTCCAGGTGAACCCACCCAGGTCACATCCTGGCTGCCCGGGGTTGGTGTCTGTCTGAGCTCCTGTGCAGAGTGGGGGCCCAGCCCTCATGGTCCCCTGCCCAAACTCCAGGGCCTGTCAGAAATGCTTCTGCCCATTGGGACAGCCAGACCAGCCTGAAGTGACAACTTCCAGGGACCGAGCCCCCCCCTTGGGGGGTGGGGCTTGCAGACAAGGCCTTCACCCTGGCCAGGGCCTGGAAAGAGCCACAGGCCTCCCTGAGGCCAGCATTGGGCCTGCTGGGATGGGGAGCACGGAGACATGGGGACCCGGGCTGGCTGCTCTTCAGGCTCTGTGAGGGCAGCGGCTGCCCATGTCCACGGCCCCACAGCCCTCTGGGCCTCCCGGGCACAGCAGTTTTGGTGTGTGGCACACACCATCCTCGGGACTCTGAGGACCACTGTCCCACTCCCTTTTTCCAACGGCAGGGACATCTTTCTCTTCTGGAGAAGCATGGCCCTGAGAGCTAACCTCTAGTCAAAGCCCAAGCACCAGGGCGGGACAGTGACCTTGGCGAGGCGAGGGGTGGGCCCTGCCTCCCTGGGGAGGGCCCTGGACCCGAGTTAGGGCAGGGGGGCCTTTGGTGGGAGCCATACTCCATTCTGACTCAGGCTCCCAGAACTCGGCAAAGCCTTCACCTCAAGGGGACAGCAAGTCCCAGTTCCTCTCTGTGAGGTGGCCTCCCTCCACAAGAGCGGGACAGTGGCCCAGTTACCCTGCACGTGCCTCGGCCACCACTGGAGACCACGCTGTGGCCTGGGCATCTGTGTAGCCTGAGCTAGGGGAGGGGATGGTCTCCACGGCTCTCCCAATGTCCTGTCCCCGGCAGGCATCCACAGGGGGCATCAACATGTGTGACAGGTGAACATGGGAGAGGTGCCCCACAGACCTCAGGCCCAGGGCATGGTGGCCTCTAGTGGCCAACAGGGGCGGGGGGGGGGGGTGTGCAGAGAGAACACTTTCTGAGCGGCTGCTCACGTCCCTTGATGCCAGGGCCCCAGGGCCAGTCCTCAGTGCCAGGGCCATCTCCGGGCCTGAGGCACGACTGTTTACAGCGACAACAGGTGCCCTGGTGCCTGATGATGCTCTGAGGTTGTGCATGCGAGCCTCTGCCCACCTCACCCATCACCTTTGCTTCTGCATGGGAGGAAGCTGGTGCAGAGGGTGACCGCTCTTGCCGCCGTCCCTGATGGGTGGGGGCACACCAGCACCCCAGCCTGGACGTAGCTGCTTCTGTGCTCCTCGTGGACAGAGATGTGCTGGGCGTTTGCAAGCACCTCTCCAGGGCCATATGTGCAGCAGGCTGGCATCCCCTGTCCCCACCACCACCTAGTCCTGTTTTGTCACTTGTAGGGCAATTCCCCACTTCCAGGGTCCCTGTGGTCTGCCCATCCCTGAACTCTGGGGTTTGGGCAGCTGCTTCGGGTTCCCAGAGACTTCGTGAGACATGGGCAGGTGGGAGCATAGCACTTCGTGGAGCTTTAGGGGAGGAGTGCATGCCTGAGGCTCCCAGGACATGCAGGAGTGTGAGCCTTGCCTGTGACCCCAACCCCTTACTCCCGAGTGCAGGCAGCCAAGAACCAGCAGTGTGAGGGGGCAGCAACTGGGTCCAAAGGGCCACCTGACCACCAGCTGGGCAAGCAGGCAGGTGCCCTCCAGTGCAGAAGGGAAACTGAGGCTCGGAGCGTCCGTGAGGCTGGAACGGGGAGCCAAGTCCCACCCAGGACCACGTGGAGGGAGTCGGGAGGTACAGGGACCTACGAGGCTCCCTGGCAATTCCTTCCTGTGGCTCTCTACCTTCCAGCCCACCTCCCAGCACAGATGAGGACAGGCCTTGGCAAGATGGCTGCTTTTGCCTCAAATGCCTGAAATTGAGCAAAAAGAGTGTGGTGAGCAGAGTATGATCTGTGTGTGTTGTTTCCAAGGATCAGGAAGAAGGCACATGCAGAGGTTACCCGGGTTCCATTTGGCTCATTTCTGCTCTTTTTTTCCTCCTTCATATAGGATTTTAAGTCGAAGTGCAGCCGACGCACAATGTTACGTTAGGTCCAGGGGTACAATGTAATGATCTGACAAGTCTGCAGTCATCCTGCGCCCCCACAAGCGTAGCTACCATCTGTCACAGTTGTTTCTGTTCTTATACAAAGACGCTTATGGAGCCAGTGGTGGCCCAGGACATCAGGAAGACAGGACAAGGGGTCAGGGCTCAGCGGCTCGGCTGGCCCTGACCAGCCCGGCCCCTCGCTGTCCCATCTTAGGCCCCTCTACTGATTTAAGTCTACTTAGCTTCTCTAGGAAATTGTCCGTTTTCTTTTCAAACGTTTTGGCATAAAAATGTCTACAGTGTTTTCGTTCCAGCTGCGTATGTAATTATATGCTCTTTTCCACTCCTAAATGTGGCAGAAAACCATTGCGTGCCCTGTTCTTGCCAAGAAAATTCTACTCTGCCCTTTAGTGCCCTTTGGTAAGTTTGAGCTCTGCAGGCCAGTCTTTCTGGACGTTTGCTGGGGGAGTTCCTGCCTCCAGCCTCACCTCATTCCCAGCTGCTGGAGGAGAGGGGTCTCGGGGGACGAGCGGGGGCGACCTCACCGGCCCTGCTCTCTCCGGGTACTGGGAACGTTCGGTGTCTCTCCTCCCGCGGCGTGTAGAGACGGGAGAAGCCTCTCCTGTTTTCCTTCTGATGCTATAAATCTGCTCTTGATCATGCTCTCTGCACAAAGGCACGTTCTCCAGCACCTGGACTTCTAAGAGCGTGACCTGTCACCCCCAAATCCAACATTCTGGTTGGACCCATCTTGAGTGACGTCATGCCGTGATACCACTATCTACATTGACGTGTCTTTTCTGAAGGGCATCTGAGCCATTTCCCTGTGAAGCCAGAAGAAAGCTCTGGAACCTCCCTCTTCCCCCTTTCTGCAAAAAGTTATGCTGAATCTCATAATTTTGTTGGTTTCGCTACTTGAAAAGAGTCGGAAGTCTCTTTTTTTCTCCAGCGCGTCCTCCTCAGCATATCCCCCCCCCCCCCCCCCCCCCGGCCCCCCCCTAGGCCGGCGGGCACAGGCAGACCGCCCTTGTTGCAGCCGCAGCTCCCCTGCAAAGCGGCAGTCTTCCCAGCCCGGCGTGGCCACGCAAGCCCCGCGTGTTGGAGGCTAAACAAGCAGGATCACTCGCTTGTCACCGTCGTGCACGCAAGCGGGCCCTGCTGGCCCGGGAGATGGCAGAGAAGGCAGAATCCCTCCGCGATGCTGAGCCCGCTCGCCGGTTCTCGGCCCCCCTGCCTGGCCCACTGCTGACAGTGGCCCCCCGTGGGAGCCCACGCTCCCCGGCCTCTGCCGGCTCCTCCTCCTCTCGGTGTCAGCCCACCTCCTCCGGCCCCAGTTGTGCGGCTCTCCGGGGTCACCGGGGTTACCGGCTCCCTCCGTGCAACTCTCAGCTCAGCCAGGCGTTTGAAATGACGCTTTCTATATTCTACACAGGTTTTCCACCGTTTCGTTGAGGTCGTTCAAGTGATTGAATCCACCTTGCTGCTGAAAATGGGACTCTTCTTTCTCAGTCGTTAGTTCATTTCATCATTTGATTTTTTTTTTTTCAGAGGCAAGACCTGGCTCACCAATACGACGTCATAAAAATACATTTGGGGGCGCCTGGGTGGCTCAGTCCTTAAGCATCTGCCTGCGGCTCAGGTCATGATCCCAGGTCCTGGGATCGAGTCCCGCGTCGGGCTCCCCCTGCTCTTCGGGGAGCCCGCTTCTCCCTCTCCCTCCGTCTGCCACCTCCCCTGCTTGTGCGCTCTCTCTGTCAAATAAATAAAATCTTAAAATAAAAATAAAAATAAAAGAATACGTTTGGGGAATCCTGTCCTACGGCCCAGACAGCGACCGTGGTCAGCAAATGTGTGTTTCCTTCCAGAGGCGGTTGGCGTATCTGCAGATAAGGGTGCGCAGGCCCCCTCTCGCCCGTGTTTACAGCCGTAGCATACTAAATGCTCTCCCCTCTTGCCTTTGTTCCTTGATGATATGCCTTCGGGTGCCCGTGGCAGCTCTGTGGCAGCACCCTGTGGCTGGCAAGCTTTGCTTTCCGCCTTTCGCTGCTATACACACCGCTGCGCACACTGCTCGGGAACAGGCGCTGTGCGCACCTGCGCGCGGGAGCCCTGCCACCTGTGAACGAACGGCTTCGGGGGTCCCGAGCGCGCGCTTCACGTCGCCTCCGGGAGGGGGCGCAGCACTGGGCTGCGGGCCCGGCCGCATCGCCACCTGCTGGCCGCGCGGGACACTGCAAGGGGCCGGCCCTCGGGGCGCCGCAGCTGCCAGGGTCAGCGGCCGGTGCGCGCACGGGCCTCTCCCCTACAGGAAGTGTCTTGGAGGGGTTCTTGCCTTTAAAAAACTACATGAACTTTCACTTTAAGAAAAAAAAAACCACTTTTTTTTTTCCTGTCCTTTTTGTGTCCTTGGCCCGTTTCCTTTCCCTTACCAATAATTTGTGTTGCCCCCGCGTTTTATCTGTACTGTAAGTTGCAAATAGCTCTCGGGGTTTGCGGTCTTTTGGGTTTGCTCCTAACGGTTCTGCCAGGCAAAAATGCTTTATTTTCACATGGTAAGATGTAACACCCTTTCTCTATCACTTGTGGATTTGGGGTCACGTTTAGAAAAGCCTTCCAAGTGGATGTTAAAAAAGGATTCTCTGGGGCGCTTGGCTAGCTCCGTTGGTGGAGTGTGGGACTTGGTCTCGGGGTCCTGAGTTGAAGCCCCACCTTGGGTGTAGAGATTACTTAAAAATAAAATCTTCAGGGGAAAAAAAATCATGGTTTCCCCCATGCTGTCATAATTTTATTTATTTATTCCAGGTCTGATTTTGATAGACTTGGGGTTTGTTCTGGTACAAAGCCCAAGCTCCAGGGGCGCCTGTGTGGCTCAGTCGGTTGAGCGTCTGCCTTCGGCTCAGGTCATGATCCCAGGGTCCTGGGATCGAGCCCCGCATCGGGCTCCCTGCTCCGCGGGAAGCCTGCTTCTCCCTCTCCCACTCCCCCTGCTTGTGTTCCCTCTCTCGCTGTGTCTATCCCTGTCAAATAAATAAATAAAATCTTTAAAAAAAAAAAAAAAAGCCCAAGCTCCGGAATCAGCTTCATTGATTA
>NW_025410065.1:0-9280 GCF_002201575.2 Neomonachus schauinslandi
TTAATGGAACCTAGAAACCACCATGGTGGAAATAAAGGGACTTTCTTTTTCCCAAAAAACACCATCACTCTTTTCAGGTGTTCTGTTGTTGTGTTTATCATCAGCAGTGTGTTTGAAGGATATAAAGAGTCACGGTAGTGTGATTAGAAACAAACTTGATTATGATTATGAATTTTTAGTAGATGTTTAGAAAACTCTGTATTCCATCTAGACACTTTTGTCTCCCTTTGGTGGCCCATCCACCCCCACCAAGGACTTCTGTCCTATATGGTATCAAAATTGCAACATTTGTGTGATGCTTCCTATTTTGTTCCAAGAAGGAAACATTCTGCAAAGTTGACATTTGTGATAATATATTATGTCAGGTGAAATAGGCAAGAAGTTAATTAAAGTCAGAGAGTTAATTAATGAGATCCAGTGCACATTAATGATCATTACCTCATCTGAGAAGAGTAATTAAAGTGGCGTTGCTGGTGTTTCTCTATTCTCCTAGGTGGCGTGTTGACATATCACATAAGTCACTCAATGTTGGAGAGGTAATTCTCCCTCTGTGGCAGCTGGGACAGCCAAATGTATCACCCATGGCAACTGGGGTTTGAAAGCAGCACGGCCCTTGCAAGCTCAGTGTCTGGCAGAGTGAGCCCTCACGAGCAGCCGTGGACAGGTAGGGATAGCCAGAGCTGGGCACCTTCAGCCAGCTGCTGCATCTCGCGGAGCCCTCCCTCCCTCATGTGTGGAGTGTGGACTCATAGAATACCCCCTGCAGGCCGGGCTGAGGTTCCACGTGAAGACGAGGTCAGATGACACCCGGGCTGAATTGAGCCCATAGGGTTAGGAGCTCCTGGAGTCGGGAACGAGATCAGGTCCATCCCCATGTCCCCAGGGCTCCCTGCATGGTTCAGGAGCATCTGAGAGGGGCCAGCCCCACAGAAGGCTGAGGTCCTGGGACCATCCTCCAGAAGACAGAGCTTAAACTGAGCCTTGAAAGGAGACATGGGACAGGAGGTAGCAGAGGGATGGGGAGCAGTATTTGCAAAGGTGTCCGTGGCCACACCTTTGAGGGCACAGCCAGCTTGGCAGGCATGGGCACACAGGCTGTGAGGAGCATCACAAGTGGGGGCACCTGGAGAGGTGGGGCCTCAGGTGGGGTTGGGAGGGACTAGTGCCTGGAGACGTTCTTGAGCTTTGAAGGACATGTTGGCTTCACTCTGTGGGTCCAGAGGAGCCATGGAAGTTTCTTGAGTGGGACAGCGACTTGGCAGCTACCTACTTATAACCAGCCCAGCGGGGGGTGGGGTGGTGTTGCCTCAGAGCTTCACTGCTGACCTTGCACTCTAGGAACTCAGGAAAGTCCTCCCCAGGACAGCGCAAGGAGATGCTCTGCCCACCCCACCCCTTGCCTGGAGACTTCTGCATCGTTGAGCCCTCTTCTAGGCTCTTGGGCTAAAACAACAGAAATCCCAGTCCTTATGTGCTGACATCCAATGGGGGAGACAGGACCGAGGCACGAGCCCCTCCGCCCCACCCTGCCACCTGGGTGCAACCCCGCAGAGGTGTCCTAGCCACGACTCTAGGAAGGACGACCACTCTCATGCCAGGCCTTGGGTGAACCTGCCCCCCACTGCGGGGGCAGGCACGTGCACACCCACATTTCCTGTGCTGTGACCCAGCTTCCCACCCCCCCAGCCCAGACTCCGCACTGCATGATTTCAGTCTTTGTTACAGCAACAGAAAAGCCCAGTACATAAACCAGGTGCTCTGGGGGTGGGGGTCCCTCTGTGCAGGCCCGCCCAGGGGGAGACCCAAGAGGCACCCAGGACCCCACCTGCAGGTGGATATCCTTGTACAGCTTACACGGGGCCCAGTTTGAAGCCCTGTTCCCCACCTTTGGGAAAAGCATAAGCAACTCTGAGCCTCAGTGTCCCATCTGCAGAATGGACCCCTGACCAGACACAAGAGTGCAGTGTGAACAACATGGGCCACACCCCTCGGGCGAAGGATTCACTCAGGGAGAAGGGGTCTCCCCTCCAGTGCCTGGGAAGGAGGACTGTATCCCTCCCCAAAGCTCTCTCGAGATGTGTCCACCATCGGCCCAGCTGCTGGGCAAGGACAGAGATCGTGTCTCCTCCGTCAGACTGAGCAGCGGGCACTGCTGACCCACCCTCCCCTCCTGGGGGTGGCGCCCGACCCCCAGAGCTCCTCCACCCCACGTGTCGCTGCCCCTGGCCTCAGCCCCTCCGGGGGCAGCGGGGGCTCCTGGAGCCCATGGCTGCAGAGGTGTTCATCCACCGGGGCTCCCGGGTAAACGGGAACATTACCTGATTACCTGGTGCCTGACGCATTCCTAGGAGAGTTTAAGCTGGTCAGAGGCCCTGCCCATGGCATGGCACCACGAGCAGTGATCCCACATGCCGGAATCTTCCAGAACATTGGTGTCTCTTCTGCCACCTGGAGGATGGGCGCTCGAGCAGGCATGGCTCTGAGCCTCCCCTCAGAGGGTGCAAGGGACACCAAGCATGTCTCCTCGGCCCCCCACACCCAGCCTGTTCACCCCCTCGCTCCCCTCACCTGCCTGGGGTCTGAGCAACGGGGCAGGTGTCTCGCACAAAGCAGCTGGGACCACTCTCTTCAAACTCTGTCACCAAGCGGGACTCAGCAGACCTTCGTGTGATCCAGTTTGTCTCCACGGACCAGCTCCTATGTGCCGTCCGCGCAGCAGACAAAACGCCCGCTTCCGTGAGCCCACATTGTGGGGGAGGGAGGTGGTCGGGAAATGAGATCACTGCGTGCAGTGTGGACGGCAGGCCGGGCAGGGACAGGGGCGCAGCAGGGGTGAGGGCAACTTCACATCCGCTCGGCACAAGGAGGCATCCGGCCAGGGAGGCAGGGGTCAAGGAGTCAACCTGCAGCACGGGAGCCCAGAGCATTTGGACAGAGGAAACAGAAGCATGGGAGCCCTGCAGCCCAGCCTCTTCAGGAGCCTGGAGGAGGCCCGGCGTGGTGGGGGGCTATCCTGATGGCCCAGAAGGGCCCTGCCCTTGCTCTGCTGCTGGACGACCAGCTCTCAGGGGGCAGGCACCCTCCTACTCTCAGAGGGGAGGCTGCACCCCCAGGTACTTAGCAGTCCTTGCTGGTTTACTGGAACTGAGGGGGGCCAGGGTGACCCGAGGGTGCCCTGCGGACAACAGAATGGGGCTCAGGGTGGCCCGCGGCTCTGGGCTCGCATGCAAACTGTTTATGGTTCTGCATAATGAACAATATCTGGTTGTTAGGGCTGGAACTTCGCAGGATGCGTGGACTGTGGAATTTTCAACAATAATAGCCCTAGCATGGACGTGCGTGCATGTGAACACATGTGCGAACACGGGGTGTGGGGTGCTCTCCGTGGGGCACCCCAGGGGCCCTTCCGAAGCCCGGGACAGGAGTGGCCGCACCTTCATGGTACCTGGCCCCCCGGTCTGGGAGAAGCAGCCTGCGTGTCAAGACTTCCCTGGGGGAATCCCTGCCCCTCCCCAGCCACAGTCCCCACGGTCCCCACCATTGCTCAGGGCCTGCTCCCTGCCCCCTGGAGGACGTGTCACCCTCCAGGCACAGCCACCTGCGGCAGGGGCTTGCTTCGCCAAGCTGCTGGTCTCCCACTCTGGCCTCATCTCCCTCGGCCGCCTCCCTCCTCCTGCCGCTCCGTCCAGAAGCGGCTACGGGACGGATTGCCTTCCCCAAAACTGCAGCCAGCCGGCCGGCGGCCTGCCCAGCTGACCGTCTGACCAGAACCCACCTGCCGAGGCATCCCAGCCTCAATGGCACCTCCCCTGAAGCCTTTCTTGCCTGGCCCCGTTGTCCCTCGGTTGCCATAATGGGCTGCACATCCCTGCCTGGACCGGAAGGGACAATGGTCTCCTAGTCATCCCACCTCACCAGGCGCTGTTGGCCCCAGGCCATCAGTCACCAGCTGTCCCCACGCCCAGGACTTGGCCGGGCCCAGCACCCCCACATACCAGCTATTTTTACCTTGTGTCCCGCTGGCCTTCACTCTGCCCCCTGAACAAACAGCATGGGTACTCCTGCCCCAGGACATTTGCTCTGCTGTTCCTGCTTCTCAGATTCTTTTTCTGCACATCTTTGCATGGCTGTCTCTTCACTTCACTCGGGACTCAGCCCAAATGTCCCCTCCTCAAGAAGCAGTCCCAGCCACTGAGTCTATGGACGCCCTTCTGCCAGGCGGCCTGACACCCATCATCACAGCCATTGGCTCCTCTAGGAGATAAACCTGGGGGCAGGCCCTGCTTTTCCTGCTCCGAACAGATCTTCAGCATCTGGAACGGGGCACGACGGGCCGATCTGCTGGCCGTGGGATGAATGAGTGGGCGAAGGAATAGATCACAGAGAGCTCACACCTCAGTTCCCGAATCCACCTCGCTCCCTTCTCTGCCCATCAGACCCTTCCAAAGTTTGGGGGGCTCACCTCCTTCATGAGGTGCCTGCACCTCTTCCTCACCCCGCCCTGGGCCTGCAACAGCCCTTTATGGTTCCTCCACCCCCAAGGCAAAGCTTGCCCTGGGCCATGTCACCAGTTGTCCCCTCAAAACCGAACGGCCCAGCCGCGGTCCTGGGAGGCTGGCCAGGGTCTCGGTCTTTGTGCTGTGGCCAGAGGAAACAGCACCCCACCTCTCACTGACTCCAGGACCCAGGATGTGGAGGGACAGGGGCGCCACCCAGGGCACCAGCTGGGGAGGGGCCGGAGCATGGGTCCCCGGGCCTTCCAAAGCGGAGTCAGCCAGACCAGAGCATAGGAGGGAGGCCCTCTGTTCCCTGCGCAGCTGCCCAGAGCAAAGTGCCCGGTGCCTCAAACCACGGAAATGCGTCGTCTCCCAGCCCTGGGGCTGGAGTGAGAGACCACGCGTCCGGGTTCCTCCTGGAGGCTCCAGGGGACAGTGTGTGCCATGGCCCTCTTCCAGCCTCTGGTGGTGCCGGCAGTCCGTGATGGGGTCCCTTCTTGTGGCCATGCCAAGGCGACCTCCACCTCTGTGTTCACGCGGCCCTTTCTCCCCACGTCTCTGAGTGTGCTCCTGAGCCATCTCTCACCCTAAGCCAGCATGGTCCGTCTCGAGCTCTTGACCTTAATCACACCTGGAATTAAGGCCCTAATTCCAAGTAAGTTCGTATCCTGAGGTTCTGAGCAGACATGAATTTTAGGGGCACTGTTCAACGCACTGCAGGCCCCAGCAAGGGAGGGGTGCAGCGATGGGCAAAGTGGGTCCTTGGTGGGGCAGGGCTGGCCGTGACCCCCCCAACACCAACACGGCACCAGGGCACTCCTAGGCTCCCCCTGCAGCCCACCTCCCCTGCCAAGCTAAGTGGATGGCTGTCCATGCTGTGAGCCCACCTCACCGCCTGGCTCAGCTCTGACCCTTTGGCAGCTCGGGCGCAGCAAAGGGGAAGCAGGTAACCAGCCGATGAGGAGCTGCTGCTGCTGCCAGATGGCGCCTGGCTCAGGAGGATGCTTGGGCTCCAAGGCGGTGCTCAGGGACCGCCACCTGCCCGGAGCCGGCCTGTGTGCCTTCTGTCTTCACCTTCCAGAATGAGCCTGCTAGTCAGAGTGGGCGGCCCATCTGGAGCCGAGCTGTGGACCTGCCTCCACTCTGGGTGAGGGGGGATGACCCCGGACCCCGCGGTCCTGCCAGGCTCGGTCCGACGTCCCAGGAGGGATCCGATTCCTCAGTTCAGGTCTGTGGAGCCCTGCGTCCCTGCACTCAGGGACCCCGATTCTCACCTTTGCTCCTCACCGGGCCTTCCCAAGCCCACCTGGGTCAGGATCCCCCGCGCCAAGTGAATCACCCGGGACACTTTCTGAAGGTGCAGACACAAGCCTTCCCTGAAAGAGTTTGATTCTGTCGCCTGAGCACAGGGAGGGAGGGACGAGGGCCTGGGCGGACAGGGGTGCATCTGATGCCCACAGCAGACACAAGACAGACAAGCGGCCGCCCGCAGATCTGCACGCACCTCACACCCTGCTCACAGGTCTGTCTGGGCTGTTTCATCCCGCACAGTGGACAACGGAACACGGACAGAGGAAGAGAAGTATGAAGAGACCCAGGGCCTGGGGGGCTGGCTGCAGGCGGCGAGGACCGCTGGGCCGCTGGCCCGTCCCTCGGGCGCTGGAAACCAGGCGCGGGCTGCCCTTGCTGAGGACATGCAGGCGGAGGGATAGCTCCGGGCTGCGAAAGTGATTTTAAATTCTCTGGTGCAGTGTTAAGCGGGCAGCTTAGCCCCCAGTCATGTTTAGTCTTTGCTTCTCTAGGACACGCTCATGCATAGCCAAGAAGATTTAAAATGTTTATGCGTTATTGGGGCTGGAATGAAACAAGCCGGGGTGCTGTTATCGCAGGGTGTTCAGACTCATAATAAGTGGGCTCCTCGAGGAAATAATAGAGAGAAAACCCCCACACGCTGTGGGGCACTTTGGGTGGAGCCTGGAGACAGAGAGGCAGAGCGAGCCGCTCACACCCCACGGGGCCCGCGTCCCCAGGGCTGGCCTCCGGCGCCCAGTGCTGCCAGGCCACCTCCCGCCGTGGCCTGTCCGCTCCATGAGGCTCCCTGCTTCCAGAACACACAGAGCAAGAGGCACGAGGGGCCGTTACTCCTTGAATGCCCACGTGAGCTGGCTGGTCTCACAAATATTCTCTCATTTAAGACCCACCCAGCCTGTGCCCCCATTTTACAGGCAAAATAACGGAGGCTCAGGTAAGTTAAGGGACTTGCCCAAGGTCACGTACTAAGTGGCAGAGCGGATTCACGCCAACAATGCGAGCCCTGCCCTCCTGCCAGGCCACTCGATGCCCACCTGCTCCCCGAGCCGCCTCGGGGCCACCCTTCCAAGGGGGACATCGGGGAACCAGGCAAGAACCCTTACAGGGAAGATGTGATCCCCATCACCTGGAAAAGGAAGCAGTTCGGGTGTGCGAGGCCCCAGAGGGCAGGGGCACGGGAGAAAGAGAGGGGCAGGCTGGCCGCCGTGGGGGCGTCTGGGGGGATGGAGATGGCCCCGCGGCTGTAAGTACCCGAGGAATTGTGGGGCATGCATGCTGCTATCCGGGAGAGCCGAGGGCACCCAGCTCTGCCCCACACCGGGCGACCCTCCTGGAAACACCTCACCTCCCCTCACCTGGGACTCCTGGGCTGCACAATGGGGATGACTGTGGTGGCGGCCGCCACGGGTCGTAACTAGGGAGTCAGTGGCCTACGGGCGATATGACCATATGCCCCATTGCAGCCTGGCCCTGGCCGCCCTCCCTCTGCAGTGCCCCCACCCTGCCCTCTGCCAGGGAGCTGGAGATTGGAGGCCTCTCCAGATCAAATGTGCTGATACAGTGGAAGCGTTTTTAAATTCAATGCCCTTAACCAACAGGGGAGATGGTTTTGTTCCTGGTTTTGTTAATGTCCATGTTTCATTCTGCACAACGAGCCTGGTGCCATACGGTGCTGGGAGCACACCCAGGCATCGAGTGAGCACCCCCAGGACTCCTGGAGGCACTTCTCCAGGCTGATGGGAGGTGGGCTTGGGGCCACGGACACGCGGCTGGCCCTCTGGGGCTCCGTGTCAGCCTCTCTGAAGCTCCCATTCCTCCTGGGTGAGGGGGTCCACCTGGCTGAGGTGTGGAGATCAAAGGGAGTAGATCAGCCCTCTGCCTAGGGCAGGCAGGGTGTGGCCAGGCCAGGGTCCATCCCTCCTTCACCAAGGTCTATGAAGCATGTTGCTATGAGCAGGGTGAGTGTTCAGACTGGGGCCGGGAACGCGGAGAGGGAGAAAGCCCTGGCCAGGTGCTGCCCACCGCGGCTGCCTGGGTCTCCAGGGCCCTCCACCTGCTGAGAATCCTCCATCTGCCCGCGCTGAGGCCAGACCAGGAGTCCACAGTGCCAACAGCCGCAGCCAGAGCCGCCCTCCTACCGTCCTGAGTCAGGTGACTTAGAAGGATGGCCAGATTTAGCAAGCTTCACATGGGATATACTCAAACTGGAAACGTATTCATTGTTTGTCTAGAACTCACATGTAGCCAGGGGTCCCGTCTGCATGGGGCGGGTGTGGGGAGGAGTGTGCCAGTCCCAGAGGCCCCTGATGGGCCGGCCTTCCCATGCACAGCCCATCCTGGGGGCCATGAGCATATGCACCCATCCTCCCGTTGTCCCCATCCAAACGGCATCCAGTGGACTCCAGTGCACCCACGTTGAGCCCAAAGCAGATGTTAACATCCTAAATATTCTAGCATTGGCACTCCTTGCTTTCCTGAGCTGGGTACTCAGAGGAAGAAGGCAGAATTGACTCAGTCTCCTGAACTAGCCCTATCAACCAACTTGGAGTGGCCCAAGCTATAGGGAGAAAGGCAATGGTGAGGCCTTGGGGACAGAAGTATAGTCTCCAGGCAGGGCATCTCCCTTCTGACCTCCAGGACAGGCAGGAGAATCACCCACCTCAACAGCCGGACCTCCCCTCCAGGAGGCTGCAGGGGCAGATGGGGGTCTGAGAGGGGAGGAACCCTCCACCCACCCCCAGTTGTCCTCTGTCCCCAGAGTCTGCCCGGATGCTGCCGTAAGGACAAAATCCTAAATGAAGCCCCATCATGTCCTCTTCCTGGCCAGGCTATTGTGTCCTCGTTTTGTAGGATGTCAGCCGTGCAGAGGCTGAGTGAGGGGTGTTCAGAGCATCTGCCTTGTATCTTACACTGCATGTGAACCTAGAACTACCCCAAGCTTCCAAATGAAATCTGAGCCTTCTCCTTCCTTTCCACCTGCTCACACTCATGGCTCCTTTCAGTTCTGACTTCTCTTGGAGTGTCCCTCTTTCACCCTTCCTTCTCCCCCATCCCTCCCCATCCCACAGACAGAACCTACCAGAATGGGAGAGAAGTAGCTCACTGCCACATCCCGTAAAGTTTAGCCTCCCAAGACACAGATCAGAGGAGAGGAGATGTGGAGGACCAGATGGAGAATATCCAGTCCAGGGGTGGTGGTGCCCATGGTGATGGTGGAGGTGGTGGTGATGTCCATGGTGATGGTGGAGGTGGTGGTGATGTCCATGGTGATGGTGGAGGTGATGGTGTAGGTGGTGCCCATGGTGATGGTGGAGGTTGTGCTGGTGGTGTCCATGGTGATGGTGGAGGTGATGGTGGTGATGGTGGTGGTGATGGTAGTGTCCATGGTGATGGTGGAGGTGATGATGGTGGTGGCACCCATGGTGATGGTGGGGTAACCACAATGATGGTAGTGGTGTCCATGGTGATGGTGG
>NW_025410066.1:0-9274 GCF_002201575.2 Neomonachus schauinslandi
TGTAAATCCATGAATTGATCTTAATTATTGCACAAAATAAATATCTTGGACAATTGAGCTATTAGCCCACATATGAATTTTGTAGTTACTGGACACAGTTTTTCTGAGACAAAATCTTGGATGAAATTCAACAATTCTTTCTTTCATTTTCAGGACTCTCAGAATAGATGAATCAAAATGCCTAGCCTCAGTGATTTAAGGAGTTCACTAAACTGACCTATAAATAAAGCAGCTGAAACAAGTTTGGAACATAACACATAGAAATGTATTTATTTCTCCCCAAGGAGTGAATGAACCCCTGTCCCTGAGGGGCCCAGAGGGCAGGGATCTGCCCTCAGTTTGTGCAGATTAAAGACCACTTTCTCATCTAGAGTGGTAAGTGAGTGTTAATTGCAGGGAAGCGGTGAGTTACATTAAAGGAAGCATTTCCAACTATTAAGATACACATGAAAATTGGCAGCTGTGGGTATATTAAGTGAGAACATACTAGAGTAAATATTACAGAGAGAATGCCACATTCAGTCATGATAGGTGAGACAAATTAGTTCTTAGAATATTCTCTTTTTCAGAAAGACACTGGACCTTGAACTGGAAGAACTTGAAAAAATTAAAAGGCATGGAGACCTTATTGTCCTGAATGTGGTTTCAGGTAGGTGATTTGTTCTAATCTCAGCCAAAGTCTGAGCCCATTGCAGAGAAGGCAGCATGCTGGTGGCAGAAGGAGGGACATGGAGAGAGGAAGGCGTGGAAAACATTGATCCAAGGGAAAATGGCCCTGGGAAGAAAGGCAGAGGTGTTTTTTGTTTGTTTGTTTGTTTGATTATTATTTTTATTCATCTTTTATTTGAGTAGTTGTTACACAATGTCACATTGGCTTCAGTTGTACAACATACTGATTCATCTTCTTATATGTTATGCTCACCACAAGTGTAGCCACCATCTGCAGCCTACAACACTGGAGGTTCTTGATTTCCTCCAGTTGGGAACAACTGTGAGCATGGACAGCAGCAGTGACAGAATGGGCTCCAGCTCCTGAATCAGCAGGCAGCACGGAGGGAATGGCTTGTAACCTCAGCACCTGAGCTCTGTGTAAGAACAAAATGCAAACACCAGCTGAGCACCAAGTGATCAGATAACCACATGTACAAAGGAAGAGACAATGGCCAATTTATAATGCAATGTCATGAACTAAGAGAATTCAGAACCCGCAGGAGGATCTTGTTCTGGCACATTCCCAGAATCTATGTTGATTGATTTTTAAAACTAAAACATGAGTCATTTTGTTTAATGTATTATATGTGGTATGAGTAATAATGTCTTAATGATGATTCAAATTCAAACTTACTTGTCATAAAGAAAGATCATGTTTGAAGAAAATAATGATTAGAGGGCCACAGGTAGTAATTACTTTGAGAAAAAGTGATGCTTCCATCTGTAAAATCTTCCATCCTTATAGAAATTTATTTGACATAGCCCCATAGCATTTCCTTAAGCTTACTTTTGGTTGGACAAAGCTAAAGGAGGCTTTCTTTATTGATTCATTTGTTTTAATAAATTGACATCTAAGAAATTCATAAGCAACCTGTAACAAAACCTAACTGAATTTTGGTTGAGCTGTTTTTATTTTTTTTAAATTATTTATTTATTTATTTATTTTATTATGTTACGTTAATCACCATACATTACATCATTAATTTTTGACGTAGTGTTCCATGATTCATTGTTTGCATATAATACCCAGTGCTCCATGCAGTACGTGCCTGCTTTAATACCCATCACAGGGCTAACCCATCCCGCCACCCCCTCTCCTCTCTAGAACTCTCAGTTTGTTTCTCAGAGTCTATAGTCTCTCATGGTTCACCCCCCCTTTGATTTCCGCCCGCCGTCATTTTTCCCTTCCTGCTATCTTCTTCTTCTTCTTCTGTTTAACATATAATGTATTGTTTCAGAGGTACAGGCCTGTGATTCAACAGTCTTGCACAATTCACAGTGCTCACCATAGCACATACCCTCCCTAATGTCTATCACCCAGCCACCCCATCCCTCCCACCCCCCACCACTCCAGCAACGCTTGGTTTGTTTCCTAAGATTAAGAATACCTCATATCAGTGAGATCATATGATACATGTCTTTCTCTGATTGACTTATTTCACTCAGCATAATATCCTCCAGTTCGATCCACGTCATTGCAAATGGCAAGATTTCATTCCTTTTGATGGCTGCATAATATTCCATTATATATCTCACATCTTCTTTATCCACTCATCTGTTGATGGACATCTTGGCTCTTTCCATAGTTTGGCTATTGTGGACATTGCTTGTTGAGCTGTTTTTAAAATAAGATTCCTCTATCTTAGAATTCTCAACACCGGCTTACCTCCTTTATAGACAGACCAAAAAAAGGAAAGTTCTTGGTGCTTTACTTTGAGGAAAAATGTCTTAATTTTGAATATGTAAGAAAAAGAGTGTAATGCATATTTTATCTTATTTCATATACATGCAGCTATTACTTGGGTTTCTTTGTGAACTTCACAGCTGGAGTTCCAGACTGATGATCATTTCATGTACCATCCTAATATCCATGGCAGTTATTCAAATGAGTTATTTAACTGACAAATATATTCAGACTTTCAAATAGGTTATGTGTTCATTCTCTTAGTCTTCAAGGGTAATGCAAAGCTCAATGCCAGTTACTCTAGAAGTTTCTTGGAGGGGTGAACAGGGGCAGGAACTACTCTTGTTTCTCACAAGGCTGAGCTTATTGTGAGACTTTAAATGAAAAACAAAATAGGGGCACCTGGGTACTCAGTCAGTTAAACATCTGGCTGTTGATTTTGGCTCAGGTCACAATCTCAGGGTTGTGAGATTGAGCTCTGCATCAACTCCATCCAACATGGAGTCTGCTTGAGAAACTCTCTCCCTCTCCCTCTGCCCCTCCCCCCTCACTAAAATCTTAGAAAGAAATAAAAACAAAATAATGGGTTGTAGAAAATTAATCTCTAATTTCTATTTTTAAGATTTTATTTGAGAGAGAGCGAGCACAAGTGAGAGAGCACAAGCAGGGGGAGTGGCAGAGGGAGAGGGAGAAATGGGTTCCCACTGAACAGGGAGCCCAATGTGGGGCTTTATCTCAGGACTGTGGATCATGACCTGAGCTGAAGGCAGCTGCTTAACCGTTTGAGCCACCCAGGCACCCCTAATCTCTAATTTCTAACCTAGTTGTTGAGCAAATTATTTGAGGTTTATTGGTCTCTCCTTACCCAACATTGATATAGTAGTTACTTAATTATACCACCATCATAAACAAAAGCAATCATTTATGGTATGCTTTTCTAAATTAAAAAGCAGAAGGCAATAGCCCCCACCCTAAACACACACATGCACACACACACACACACAAACACACACGTTCCAAATAGCAGCTATCTGAATCTGAATCTCTCCACGTATCCTTCAAAGAGCACACAGGACAATGAGGATTTCAAGAGTCACCTATAAACCTTATCTACAACAATACAAGGAGACAAAGAATAATATAAACTGTAAATGTAATTGGGAAAAGCATTCTGAACAGCGAGCCAGGCTCAGCATCCAGGCTGCAGCAAGGGTTAAATGTCAGAGAAAGATCGCAGCCTGGTGTGGCAGTGGTGGAGGAGGAAAACATTTCCTCACCCTCTTAGGGTGCTGGCTGCATCAGAAAATTAATTTGACAGAGGCAGCTTAACAGGAGAAAAGTGTACACATTTCTTTGATATAAGTTTGAAATCACAGAGTTGCCTTCCAAAGAAATGAAAAGCCAAGGAAACAGAGCTGTGTATTTTTATTTTAGGTCTGAGGAAGACTGGATGGTCATGGAGGAATATGATAGGTTAAGGAGAACGAAGTTAAGTGTAGTAAATGGGTGTCCTTTTGTCTTTGGAGATAATGATGTTCCTTTCCTTTGGGTACCTTCCAGGTACATGGAGAGCACCTCTCATGTGAGGACTCTGTGACCTGTTTCAGAGACGAGGGGTGAGGGGTGTGGAGGTCAGAGTGACCTTCCTGCCTCTGCCTGTTTCTCAAAGTCCCTCAGCTTAAAATACGCAATATGCCAGTATGCCATATTTGGGGGTAGTATGTCCTGAACTTTCCCCATCATAGTGGTGGAATGAGAAGGCACCCCCAGGAGAAGAGGGGCCTCTCTTGAGTAGGCAGATGTTGAGACTAGGTCTGAGACCTTGGGGATCAAAGCCCTGGCTAATGTGGGATTAAAATGCCTCTGGCCTTCCCCTTGGCTTGTGCTCTCTCTCGCTCTCTCTCAAATAAATAAATAAAATCTAGAAGAAGGAGAAGCAGCTTAAAATTAATCAGCCTGGAGGTGTTAGTCTTCCGGGGAAGAGGGAGCCAACAGGGAAGCCCGAGGGGGAAGGAAAGAAACGTAGCAAAAGGCTATGTTATAGGAAGAAAAGAATATTTCTTATCACAGGGCACTTTGATGACCCTACAAATTAGAGGACAATGAAGAAGCAGACCCCATTTCCAAGGGAAAAAAAAAAAAGAAAGAAAAGAAAAATACTTAAACGTTATAAGAAATGGGCTAAAAAGAAAGTGAGGAAGAGTATAAGACACTGCAGAAAAACACTTAACAGATTTGAATAATAAGGAAGATACTCCTTGTTCAGGGATACAACAGTACAACATTATAAACCTGCCCATTCTTCCGAGTCAACGTACAAACTGAATACAATCAAAATAAAAATACCAATGAGTTTGGTTTATTTGTCCCTTGGGCTAGACATTTGATTCTAAAATGTATATAGATTCTTTAAAAATATGGTATAATAGCCAAGGAAACTCTGAAAAGAAAGTAAAGGGGTCTTCACCCTATGAAATATTATAATATTCCATCAAGCTTCTGCCGTTAAAGCAATGTGGAAATGTTCCTTGAGCAGACAGACCAGTGGAACAGAGTAGAAAGTCCAGAAATAGATTCAACCCAATGGAACATTTGTATGTGATAAAGGATGCATCTCAAATCATTGGGAAAATTTTGAACTTTCTCATAAATTGTGTTAAGACACCTAGATTCATTGATGAGAAAGTAAAATTGGATTTATACTTCACATAAGAAGAAACCCCAAATGATCAGTGATCTAAAGGTAACATTGAAACCATGTAAATGTTCTATTTGGAACATAATCTTGGAGGGAAGAAAAATTCAAAATCCAGATACCATAAAAGATTGATAAAATCAACTCTGTGTATGGGTGTGAGCATGTGTTTCAATGTAGTGAATAGAACAGAACTAACCATCAAAGCTAAAATAAAATAACATGCTTTTCACCTGAAGAATTTTTTTGTTAACCAAAATGTTTTATCTATTTTCAGGTGAGTAAAAACAGGGCAATATCCACATGGAACTTTGTGAAATTTATAAATCTCAGGTCAAAAAGCACATCCTCAAGTATTCAGGAAGAAAAAGTCCATTTACTTAAAATAAAGAAAAATAATCTTTGTCTCAGACTTTTCCATGGTAATGAACATCAGATAGAAACAAGAGTGCCATTTACAGAGATTTAAAGCGGAAAGGTTGTAACCAGGATTCTAGACTAAACAAGTTTTCCTTCATCTGTAAAAGCAAAAACAAATAGTCAAGGCTTTATAAAGTAGTTCATTTCTGTGCTGTGCCCTTCCTTAACAACAAAACAAAACGACAAACTTCCCATGCTGTATATGTATTGCATCAAAGCAAAGCAAAAAACTTGAGAATGTGGAAATTACAGCAGGTAAATTAGATAACATTCAGATATTTTTTAAAAATTGTAATAATTGGGCGCCTGGGTGGCTCAGATGGTTAAGTGTCTGTCTTCAGCTCAGGTCATGATCCCAGGATCCTGGGATGGAGTCCAGCATCGGGCACCCTGCTCAGCGGGGAGCCTGCTTCTCCCTCTCCTGCTCCCCCTGCTTGTGCGCGCGCTCTCTCTCTGTGTCAAATAAATAAATAAAGTCTTTAAAAATAAATACATAAATAAATATTGTAATAATTATTTTAAAAAGTTGAAGACATAGTGCATATATTTTTTGGAAGGTTTTTTGTTTAATTTTGTTTTATGATGTTATGTTAGTCACCCTACATTACATCTAGTTTTTGATGTAGTGCTCCACGATTCATTGTTTGCATATAACACCCAGTGCTCCATTCAAATATGTGCCCTCCTTAATACCCATCACCAGGATAACCCATCCCCCCACACCCCTCCCCTCTAAAACCCTCAGTTTGTTTCTCAGAGTCCATAGTCTCTCATGGTTTGTCTCCCCCTCTGATTCCCCCAGCTTCATTTTTCCTTTCCTACTATTTTCTTTTTTTTCTTTTAACATATAATGTATTATTTGTTTCAGAGGTACAGGTCTGTGATTCATCAGTCTTAACACAATTCACAGCGCTCACCATAGCACATACCCTCCCCAATGTCTATCACCCAGCCACCCCATCCCTCCCACCCCCACCACTCCAGCAGCCCTCAATTTGTTTCCTGAGATTAAGAAGTCCTCATATCAGTGAGATCATATGATACTCGTCTTTCTCTGATTGACTTATTTTGCTTAGCATAATACCCTCTAGTTCCATCCACATCATTGCAAATGGCAAGATTTTGCATTTTTTTGATGGCTGCATAATATTCCATTGTGTATATATACCACATCTTCTTTATCCATTCATCTGTTGATGGACATCTTGACTCTCTCCATAGTATGGCTATTGTGGACATTACTGCTATAAACTTTGGGGTAGTGCATATATTTTTTAAATGTTCCTAAAATGAAAAGGACCTCTTTCTCTCTACCGCCTCTCTCTCACACACACACCTTTAAATTCCAGATTATTCGCAACCAAAAGTAAGAATTAGATGGAGGAAAAGAGCAAGGAAATACGAAGCTGCTAATTTTCTAATTTTACATCAAGAAGTATCAGTAGAAACTTTCTTTGTCAACAGTAATGAAATAAATATTGTTGCAAGTGCATGTTTTAAGATTCAAAGAAACTTGTCAGATAATTAAAAGTATATGTATACACCATTCTAATTGTTAGAGATAAAAAACATTAAAAATAATCAATTTGTTTAAAAAAGAGAGAAAACAAGAACAAAAGCGCAGGCCAACAAGAAAACAAAGATAAAAAATGTCAAATCCAATTGGCACCAAAATTTGATTTCCTCACCTATAATGTGGGTTACTTTAAACCTAATTCATAGGTTAATCTTGGGGATGAATAGGATAATGCTCAAAAAGTACTTAGCAGTGCCTGGCTCACAAAGTTCAATGCTCTTGCTGCTGCTGATTATTACTATTATTATTATTAATCATCATCATTAACAATTATATATATGTATATATATATCACCTACAATAATAAATTTAAATGGATGTAATTTGATAAACTATTTTAATCTTTTTTATTAAAAGAAAAAAGATGAATGCTATAAGTAAAATAACTAAGAGAATTGAAAGTTAAAGCATGTGAAAAGATATATCAAAGAAACACAAACCAAAGAAAGCACAACAATGGAGAATCCAAGGTGAAGAGGCGGAACATTGCAAAGATGATCATTTTATATGCACAAGGGAAAAATCACAGTGAAGATAAAACTGTCATGAAATTTAATGCATTAAAAGTGTATCTCTAAAATAAATAACATAAAAACATTTGGAAATGCAAGAAATAAGGGAATTTTAAACATGTTATCCTCAATAATCATAAATCAAAAGACCAAAATAGAAAGTCTGTAGAGGATTTTAATGATGTAATTAATAAGATCTAATTAATATCTACTAAACATTTTACCTTACAAAGATTTTGATGTGGAAATGTTTTTCAGTGCAATAGGAATGGTTTTATTAAAGCATGGGGATAGGACCCATGGGCAGAAAGAGCTGGTCTGGAGTTGTGTGGGGTGAATGATTATATACTTTCAAGTTGGGAGGGGGTCAGGGATAGAGCATAAGTCTCTAAGGACTTTTGGAAGCAAGGTTTCCAGGACCCTGAGGGAGCTAGCTATTGTTGGGAAAAGGTCATATATTACTGTCTAATAAAACCTTAGTCATGAGACCCTTGAGATGTATATCAGTGGGCCATATGTTTGGAGGCTGATTGCTAACAAAGATCTTGGGGGGTAGAGATAAAAGAAGTTTCCAAAGGAATTGTTAATATGTTAAGGAAGACTTACAGAATTTTGGGGGTTGAGACAATGTTAAACTAAGATTACCTTTTGCCTTTAAGAAAGTGTCAACACCGAAGCACCTGAGGTCTCAGAGGAAGGTCACTCTGCTTGTTTCAAGGACTAGTTAATGCGCTGTGGTAAGGAAATTTAATTTTTTCCTTTTGCCTTTGTTACCCACATCGGATTAAATATACCCTTCTAAGTTTTTGGAAACTATTAACCGAATCACATATTTCATATAGTTTATAAGATTTTCATAATATTTGATTTGTACATGACAGTCTCTCACAACAATGCGATAAAAATAAAAACTAATGCTGGTAAAACATTTAAAAGAATCCAATCACTTGAGACTAAAAAGCAAACTTTTCAAACATTAGCTCACTAGGAAATGAAAGTTACTAACTATAAACCATTTATAAATAACCTGACAAACTCTATGTTAAAATTATGTGCCAAGACAATTCAATGGAGGAAAGAATAGTCTTTTGAACAAATGGTGCTGGGACAACTAGATGTCCACATGAAAAAGAATAAAGTTGAAGTCTTCTCACATATTACATACAAAACATAGTCAATGTGGATCGGCACCAAAATAGAGGAGCTAAAACTATAAAACTTGCACAAGAAAACCTAAGTGTAAATTTTCATGACTTTGGATTTGGCAACGATTGCTTAGATAGGACACCAAAAGCATAAGCACCAACAACAGAAAATAGATAAACTGGGCATCATCAAAATGAAACACTTTTGTGCTTCTAAGCACACCATCAAGAAAGTGGGGGGGAAACTCCCACAAAATGGGAGAAAATTTTGCATATACTATATCTTATAAGGGACTTGTATCTGGAATGGATAAAGAAAATTACACACACACACACACACACACACATGCATGCATGATGGCATGTTATTTGGCCACAAAAAAAGAAGGAAATCCTGACATTTGCAACACCATAGATGGACCTTGAGGGAATTTGCTCAGTGAAGTAAGTCAGACAGAGAAAGACAAGTACCCCATGATTTCACATATATATATATATATATATATATATATATATATATATATATATATA
>NW_025410067.1:0-9274 GCF_002201575.2 Neomonachus schauinslandi
TGTAAATCCATGAATTGATCTTAATTATTGCACAAAATAAATATCTTTGACAATTGAGCTATTAGCCCACATATGAATTTTGTAGTTACTGGACACAGTTTTTCTGAGACAAAATCTTGGATGAAATTCAACAATTCTTTCTTTCATTTTCAGGACTCTCAAAATAGATGAATCAAAATGCCTAGCCTCAGTGATTTAAGGAGTTCACTAAACTGACCTATAAATAAAGCAGCTGAAACAAGTTTGGAACATAACACATAGAAATGTATTTATTTCTCCCCAAGGAGTGAATGAACCCCTGTCCCTGAGGGGCCCAGAGGGCAGGGATCTGCCCTCAGTTTGTGCAGATTAAAGACCACTTTCTCATCTAGAGTGGTAAGTGAGTGTTAATTGCAGGGAAGCGGTGAGTTACATTAAAGGAAGCATTTCCAACTATTAAGATACACATGAAAATTGGCAGCTGTGGGTATATTAAGTGAGAACATACTAGAGTAAATATTACAGAGAGAATGCCACATTCAGTCATGATAGGTGAGACAAATTAGTTCTTAGAATATTCTCTTTTTCAGAAAGACACTGGACCTTGAACTGGAAGAACTTGAAAAAATTAAAAGGCATGGAGACCTTATTGTCCTGAATGTGGTTTCAGGTAGGTGATTTGTTCTAATCTCAGCCAAAGTCTGAGCCCATTGCAGAGAAGGCAGCATGCTGGTGGCAGAAGGAGGGACATGGAGAGAGGAAGGCGTGGAAAACATTGATCCAAGGGAAAATGGCCCTGGGAAGAAAGGCAGAGGTGTTTTTTGTTTGTTTGTTTGTTTGATTATTATTTTTATTCATCTTTTATTTGAGTAGTTGTTACACAATGTCACATTGGCTTCAGTTGTACAACATACTGATTCATCTTCTTATATGTTATGCTCACCACAAGTGTAGCCACCATCTGCAGCCTACAACACTGGAGGTTCTTGATTTCCTCCAGTTGGGAACAACTGTGAGCATGGACAGCAGCAGTGACAGAATGGGCTCCAGCTCCTGAATCAGCAGGCAGCACGGAGGGAATGGCTTGTAACCTCAGCACCTGAGCTCTGTGTAAGAACAAAATGCAAACACCAGCTGAGCACCAAGTGATCAGATAACCACATGTACAAAGGAAGAGACAATGGCCAATTTATAATGCAATGTCATGAACTAAGAGAATTCAGAACCCGCAGGAGGATCTTGTTCTGGCACATTCCCAGAATCTATGTTGATTGATTTTTAAAACTAAAACATGAGTCATTTTGTTTAATGTATTATATGTGGTATGAGTAATAATGTCTTAATGATGATTCAAATTCAAACTTACTTGTCATAAAGAAAGATCATGTTTGAAGAAAATAATGATTAGAGGGCCACAGGTAGTAATTACTTTGAGAAAAAGTGATGCTTCCATCTGTAAAATCTTCCATCCTTATAGAAATTTATTTGACATAGCCCCATAGCATTTCCTTAAGCTTACTTTTGGTTGGACAAAGCTAAAGGAGGCTTTCTTTATTGATTCATTTGTTTTAATAAATTGACATCTAAGAAATTCATAAGCAACCTGTAACAAAACCTAACTGAATTTTGGTTGAGCTGTTTTTATTTTTTTTAAATTATTTATTTATTTATTTATTTTATTATGTTACGTTAATCACCATACATTACATCATTAATTTTTGACGTAGTGTTCCATGATTCATTGTTTGCATATAATACCCAGTGCTCCATGCAGTACGTGCCTGCTTTAATACCCATCACAGGGCTAACCCATCCCGCCACCCCCTCTCCTCTCTAGAACTCTCAGTTTGTTTCTCAGAGTCTATAGTCTCTCATGGTTCATCCCCCCTTTGATTTCCGCCCGCCGTCATTTTTCCCTTCCTGCTATCTTCTTCTTCTTCTTCTGTTTAACATATAATGTATTGTTTCAGAGGTACAGGCCTGTGATTCAACAGTCTTGCACAATTCACAGTGCTCACCATAGCACATACCCTCCCTAATGTCTATCACCCAGCCACCCCATCCCTCCCACCCCCCACCACTCCAGCAACGCTTGGTTTGTTTCCTAAGATTAAGAATACCTCATATCAGTGAGATCATATGATACATGTCTTTCTCTGATTGACTTATTTCACTCAGCATAATATCCTCCAGTTCGATCCACGTCATTGCAAATGGCAAGATTTCATTCCTTTTGATGGCTGCATAATATTCCATTATATATCTCACATCTTCTTTATCCACTCATCTGTTGATGGACATCTTGGCTCTTTCCATAGTTTGGCTATTGTGGACATTGCTTGTTGAGCTGTTTTTAAAATAAGATTCCTCTATCTTAGAATTCCCAACACCGGCTTACCTCCTTTATAGACAGACCAAAAAAAGGAAAGCTCTTGGTGCTTTACTTTGAGGAAAAATGTCTTAATTTTGAATATGTAAGAAAAAGAGTGTAATGCATATTTTATCTTATTGCATATACATACAGCTATTACTTGGGTTTCTTTGTGAACTTCACAGCTGGAGTTCCAGACTGATGATCATTTCATGTACCATCCTAATATCCATGGCAGTTATTCAAATGAGTTATTTAACTGACAAATATATTCAGACTTTCAAATAGGTTATGTGTTCATTCTCTTAGTCTTCAAGGGTAATGCAAAGCTCAATGCCAATTAGTCTAGAAGTTTCTTGGAGGGGTGAACAGGGGCAGGAACTACTCTTGTTTCTCACAAGGCTGAGCTTATTGTGAGACTTTAAATGAAAAACAAAATAGGGGCACCTGGGTACTCAGTCAGTTAAACATCTGGCTGTTGATTTTGGCTCAGGTCACAATCTCAGGGTTGTGAGACTGAGCTCTGCATCAACTCCATCCAACATGGAGTCTGCTTGAGAAACTCTCTCCCTCTCCCTCTGCCCCTCCCCCCTCACTAAAATCTTGGAAAGAAATAAAAACAAAATAATGGGTTGTAGAAAATTAATCTCTAATTTCTATTTTTAAGATTTTATTTGAGAGAGAGCGAGCACGAGTGAGAGAGCACAAGCAGGGGGAGTGGCAGAGGGAGAGGGAGAAATGGGTTCCCACTGAACAGGGAGCCCAATGTGGGGCTTTATCTCAGGACTGTGGATCATGACCTGAGCTGAAGGCAGCTGCTTAACCGTTTGAGCCACCCAGGCACCCCTAATCTCTAATTTCTAACCTAGTTGTTGAGCAAATTATTTGAGGTTTATTGGTCTCTCCTTACCCAACATTGATATAGTAGTTACTTAATTATACCACCATCATAAACAAAAGCAATCATTTATGGTATGCTTTTCTAAATTAAAAAGCAGAAGGCAATAGCCCCCACCCTAAACACACACATGCACACACACACACACAAACACACACGTTCCAAATAGCAGCTATCTGAATCTGAATCTCTCCACGTATCCTTCAAAGAGCACACAGGACAATGAGGATTTCAAGAGTCACCTATAAACCTTATCTACAACAAAACAAGGAGACAAAGAATAATATAAACTGTAAATGTAATTGGGGAAAGCATTCTGAACAGCGAGCCATGCTCAGCATCCAGGCTGCAGCAAGGGTTAAATGTCAGAGAAAGATCACAGCGTGGTGTGGCAGTGGTGGAGGAGGAAAACATTTCCTCACCCTCTTAGGGTGCTGGCTGCATCAGAAAATTAATTTGACATAGGCAGCTTAACAGGAGAAAAGTGTATACATTTCTTTGATATAAGTTTGAAATCACAGAGCAGCCTCAAAAGAAATGAAAAGCCAAGGAAACAGAGCTGTGTATTTTTATTTTAGGTCTGAGGAAGACTGGATGGTCATGGAGGAATATGATAGGTTAAGGAGAATGAAGTTAAGTGTAGTAAATGGGTGTCCTTTTGTCTTTGGAGATAATGATGTTCCTTTCCTTTGGGTACCTTCCAGGTACACGGAGAGCACCTCTCATGTGAGGACTCTGTGACCTGTTTAAGAGAAGAGGGTGAGGGGTGTGGAGGTCAGAGTGACCTTCCTGCTTCTGCCTGTTTCTCAAAGTCCCTCAGCTTAAAATACGCAATATGCCAGTATGCCATATTTGGGGGTAGTATGTCCTGAACTTTCCCCATCATAGTGGTGGAATGAGAAGGCACCCCCAGGAGAAGAGGGGCCTCTCTTGAGTAGGCAGATGTTGAGACTAGATCTGAGACCTTGGGGATCAAAGCCCTGGCTAATGTGGGATTAAAATGCCTCTGGCCTTCCCCTTGGCTTGTGCTCTCTCTCGCTCTCTCTCAAATAAATAAATAAAATCTAGAAGAAGGAGAAGCAGCTTAAAATTAATCAGCCTGGAGGTGTTAGTCTTCCGGGGAAGAGGGAGCCAACAGGGAAGCCCGAGGGGGAAGGAAAGAAACGTAGCAAAAGGCTATGTTATAGGAAGAAAAGAATATTTCTTATCACAGGGCACTTTGATGACCCTACAAATTAGAGGACAATGAAGAAGCAGACCCCATTTCCAAGGGAAAAAAAAAAAAGAAAGAAAAGAAAAATACTTAAACGTTATAAGAAATGGGCTAAAAAGAAAGTGAGGAAGAGTATAAGACACTGCAGAAAAACACTTAACAGATTTGAATAATAAGGAAGATACTCCTTGTTCAGGGATACAACAGTACAACATTATAAACCTGCCCATTCTTCCGAGTCAACGTACAAACTGAATACAATCAAAATAAAAATACCAATGAGTTTGGTTTATTTGTCCCTTGGGCTAGACATTTGATTCTAAAATGTATATAGATTCTTTAAAAATATGGTATAATAGCCAAGGAAACTCTGAAAAGAAAGTAAAGGGGTCTTCACCCTATGAAATATTAAAATATTCCATCAAGCTTTTGCAGTTAAAGCAATGTGGAAATGTTCCTTGAGCAGACAGACCAGTGGAACAGAGTAGAAAGTCCAGAAATAGATTCAACTATATGGAACATTTGTATGTGATAAAGGATGCATCTCAAATCATTGGGAAAATTTTGAACTTTCTCATAAATTGTGTTAAGACACCTAGATTCATTGATGAGAAAGTAAAATTGGATTTATACTTCACATAAGAAGAAACCCCAAATGATCAGTGATCTAAAGGTAACATTGAAACCATATAAATGTTCTATTTGGAACATAATCTTGGAGGGAAGAAAAATTCAAAACGCAGATACCATAAAAGATTGATAAAATCAACTCTGTGTATGGGTGTGAGCATGTGTTTCAATGTAGTGAATAGAACAGAAGTAACCATCAAAGCTAAAATAAAAATAACATGCTTTTCACCTGAAGAATTTTTTTGTTAACCAAAATGTTTTATCTATTTTCAGGTGAGTAAAAACAGGGCAATATCCAGATGGAACTTTGTGAAATTTATAAATCTCACGGCAAAAAGCACATCCTCAAGTATTCAGGCAGAAAAAGTCCATTTACTTAAAATAAAGAAAAATAATCTTTGTCTCAGACTTTTCCATGGTAATGAACATCAGATAGAAACAAGAGTGCCATTTACAGAGATTTAAAGCGGAAAGGTTGTAACCAGGATTCTAGACTAAACAAGTTTCCCTTCATCTGTAAAAGCAAAAACAAATAGTCAAGGCTTTATAAAGTAGTTCATTTCTGTGCTGTGCCCTTCCTTAACAACAAAACAAAACGACAAACTTCCCATGCTGTATATGTATTGCATCAAAGCAAAGCAAAAAACTTGAGAATGTGGAAATTACAGCAGGTAAATTAGATAACATTCAGATATTTTTTAAAAATTGTAATAATTGGGCGCCTGGGTGGCTCAGATGGTTAAGTGTCTGTCTTCAGCTCAGGTCATGATCCCAGGATCCTGGGATGGAGTCCAGCATCGGGCACCCTGCTCAGCGGGGAGCCTGCTTCTCCCTCTCCTGCTCCCCCTGCTTGTGCGCGCGCTCTCTCTCTGTGTCAAATAAATAAATAAAGTCTTTAAAAATAAATACATAAATAAATATTGTAATAATTATTTTAAAAAGTTGAAGACATAGTGCATATATTTTTTGGAAGGTTTTTTGTTTAATTTTGTTTTATGATGTTATGTTAGTCACCCTACATTACATCTAGTTTTTGATGTAGTGCTCCACGATTCATTGTTTGCATATAACACCCAGTGCTCCATTCAAATATGTGCCCTCCTTAATACCCATCACCAGGATAACCCATCCCCCTACACCCCTCCCCTCTAAAACCCTCAGTTTGTTTCTCAGAGTCCATAGTCTCTCATGGTTTGTCTCCCCCTCTGATTCCCCCAGCTTCATTTTTCCTTTCCTACTATTTTCTTTTTTTTCTTTTAACATATAATGTATTATTTGTTTCAGAGGTACAGGTCTGTGATTCATCAGTCTTAACACAATTCACAGCGCTCACCATAGCACATACCCTCCCCAATGTCTATCACCCAGCCACCCCATCCCTCCCACCCCCACCACTCCAGCAGCCCTCAATTTGTTTCCTGAGATTAAGAAGTCCTCATATCAGTGAGATCATATGATACTCGTCTTTCTCTGATTGACTTATTTTGCTTAGCATAATACCCTCTAGTTCCATCCACATCATTGCAAATGGCAAGATTTTGCATTTTTTTGATGGCTGCATAATATTCCATTGTGTATATATACCACATCTTCTTTATCCATTCATCTGTTGATGGACATCTTGACTCTCTCCATAGTATGGCTATTGTGGACATTACTGCTATAAACTTTGGGGTAGTGCATATATTTTTTAAATGTTCCTAAAATGAAAAGGACCTCTTTCTCTCTACCGCCTCTCTCTCACACACACACCTTTAAATTCCAGATTATTCGCAACCAAAAGTAAGAATTAGATGGAGGAAAAGAGCAAGGAAATACGAAGCTGCTAATTTTCTAATTTTACATCAAGAAGTATCAGTAGAAACTTTCTTTGTCAACAGTAATGAAATAAATATTGTTGCAAGTGCATGTTTTAAGATTCAAAGAAACTTGTCAGATAATTAAAAGTATATGTATACACCATTCTAATTGTTAGAGATAAAAAACATTAAAAATAATCAATTTGTTTAAAAAAGAGAGAAAACAAGAACAAAAGCGCAGGCCAACAAGAAAACAAAGATAAAAAATGTCAAATCCAATTGGCACCAAAATTTGATTTCCTCACCTATAATGTGGGTTACTTTAAACCTAATTCATAGGTTAATCTTGGGGATGAATAGGATAATGCTCAAAAAGTACTTAGCAGTGCCTGGCTCACAAAGTTCAATGCTCTTGCTGCTGCTGATTATTACTATTATTATTATTAATCATCATCATTAACAATTATATATATGTATATATATATCACCTACAATAATAAATTTAAATGGATGTAATTTGATAAACTATTTTAATCTTTTTTATTAAAAGAAAAAGATGAATGCTATAAGTAAAATAACTAAGAGAATTGAAAGTTAAAGCATGTGAAAAGATATATCAAAGAAACACAAACCAAAGAAAGCACAACAATGGAGAATCCAAGGTGAAGAGGCGGAACATTGCAAAGATGATCATTTTATATGCACAAGGGAAAAATCACAGTGAAGATAAAACTGTCATGAAATTTAATGCATTAAAAGTGTATCTCTAAAATAAGTAACATAAAAACATTTGGAAATGCAAGAAATAAGGGAATTTTAAACATGTTATCCTCAATAATCATAAATCAAAAGACCAAAATAGAAAGTCTGTAGAGGATTTTAATGATGTAATTAATAAGATCTAATTAATATCTATTAAACATTTTACCTTACAAAGATTTTGACGTGGAAATGTTTTTCAGTGCAATAAGAATGGTTTTATTAAAGCATGGGGATAGGACCCATGGGCAGAAAGAGCTGGTCTGGACTTGTATGGGGTGACTGATCATATACTTTCAAGTTGGGAGGGGGTCAGGGATAGAGCATAAGTCTCTAAGGACTTTTGGAAGCAAGGTTTCCAGAACCCTGAGGGAGCTAGCTATTGTTGGGAAAAGGTCATGTATTACTGTCTAATAAAACCTTAGTCATGAGACCCTTGAGATGTATATCAGTGGGCCATATGTTTGGAGGATGATTGCTAACAAAGATCTTGGGGGGTAGAGATAAAAGAAGTTTCCAAAGGAATTGTTAATATGTTAAGGAAGACTTACAGAATTTTGGGGGTTGAGACAATGTTAAACTAAGATTACCTTTTGCCTTTAAGAAAGTGTCAACACTGAAGCACCTGGGGTCTCAGAGGAAGGTCACTCTGCTTGTTTCAAGGACTAGTTAATGCGCTGTGGTAAGGAAATTTAATTTTTTCCTTTTGCCTTTGTTACCCACATCGGATTAAATATACCCTTCTAAGTTTTTGGAAACTATTCACCGAATGACATATTTCATATAGTTTATAAGATTTTCATAATATTTGATTTGTACATGACAGTCTCTCACAACAATGCGATAAAAATAAAAACTAATGCTGGTAAAACATTTAAAAGAATCCAATCACTTGAGACTAAAAAGCAAACTTTTCAAACATTAGCTCACTAGGAAATGAAAGTTACTAACTATAAACCATTTATAAATAACCTGACAAACTCTATGTTAAAATTATGTGCCAAGACAATTCAATGGAGGAAAGAATAGTCTTTTGAACAAATGGTGCTGGGACAACTAGATGTCCACATGAAAAAGAATAAAGTTGAAGTCTTCTCATATATTACATACAAAACATAGTCAATGTGGATCAGCACCAAAATAGAGGAGCTAAAACTATAAAACTTGCAGAAGAAAACCTAAGTGTAAATTTTCATGACTTTGGATTTGGCAACGATTGCTTAGATAGGACACCAAAAGCATAAGCACCAACAACAGAAAATAGATAAACTGGGCATCATCAAAATGAAACACTTTTGTGCTTCTAAGCACACCATCAAGAAAGTGGGGGGGAAACTCCCACAAAATGGGAGAAAATTTTGCATATACTATATCTTACAAGGGACTTGTATCTGGAATGGATAAAGAAAATTACACACACACACACACACACACACACACATGCATGCATGATGGTATGTTATTTGGCCACAGAAAAAGAAGGAAATCCTGACATTTGCAACACCATAGATGGACCTTGAGGGAATTTGCTCAGTGAAGTAAGTCAGACAGAGAAAGACAAGTACCCCATGATTTCACATATATATATATATATATATATATATATATATATATATATATATATA
>NW_025410068.1:0-9273 GCF_002201575.2 Neomonachus schauinslandi
TTCCATTTCTTTGTGTCTTCCTCAATTTCTTTCATGAGGGTTCTAGAGTTTTCTGAGTACAAATCCTTTGCCTCTTTGGTTAGGTTTGTTCCTAGATAGCTTATGGTTTTGGCACACTGCAAATAGGATACACTCCTTAAGTTCTCTTTCTCCAGTCACATTGTTAGTGTATAGAAATGCAACTGATTTCTGTGCATTGATTTGACAGCCTGCCATGTTGCTGAATTCCTGTATGAGTTGTAGCAATTTTAGGGTGGAGTCTTTTGGATTTTCCACAGAGTATCATGTCCTCTTTGAAGGGAGTTTCACTACTTCTTTGCTGATTCGGATACCTATCATTTCTTTTTGTTGTCTGATTGCTGAAGCTAGGACTTCTAGTACTATGTGGAACAACAGTGGTGAGAGTGGACATCCCTGTCATGTTCCTGACCTTAGGGGAAAAGCTCTCAGTTCTTCCCCATTGAGAATGATATTCACTGTGGGTTTTTCATAGATGGCTTTTATGAACTTGAGGTATGTTCCCTCTATCCCAACACTCTGAAGAGTTTTAATCAAGAAAAGATGCTGTATTTTGTCAAATGCTTTTTCTGCATCAACTGAGAGGATCATATGGTTTTTGTCCTTTCTTTTATTAATGTGATCTATCACATTTATTGACTTGTGAATGCTGAACCACCCTTGCATCCCAGGAATAATGTAGTCCCAATAGTTTATTTTTGCTTTTATTTTCCTTGTTTCAGGAGACCTATCTAGAAAGAAGTTCCTAGAGCTGATGTCAAGGAAATCACTCCCTGAGTTCTCTTCTAGGATTTTTATGGGTTCATGTTTCACATTTAGGTCTTCAATACATTCTGAATTTACTTTTGTCTATAGTGTAAGAAAGTGGTCCAGTTTCATTTTTTTCCATGTAGCTGCCTAGTATTCCCAACACCATTTATTGAAGAGACTTTTTTCCCCATTGGATATTCTTTCTGCTTGGTCAAAGATTAATTGGCCGTATAATTGTTGGTGTATATGTGGGTTTTCTATTCTGTTCCATTTACCTGTGTCTATTTTTGTGCCAGTACCATACTTTTTTGATCACTACAGCTTTATAATATTGCTTTAAGCCTGGAATTGTGATACTTTCAGCTTTTCTTTTTAAAAAATTTTTCATTTCAATTCATTTTAATTAACATAGTGTATTACTAGTTTCAGAGGTAGAATTTACTGATTTATCAGTTACATACAACACGCAGTGCTCATTACTTCACATGCCCTTCTTAATGCTTATCACCCAATTACTCCATCCCCCCACCCATCTCTCCTCCAGCAACTGTTTATATTTCCTATAGTTAAGAGTCTCTCATGGTTTGCCTCCGTTTTCATCTTATTTTTCCTTCCCTTCCCCTATGTTCATCTGTTTTGTTTCTTAAACTCCACGAGTGAAATCACATGATATGTGTCTTTCTGACTTATTTCGCTTAGCATAATACCCTCTAGTACCATTCACATCATTGCAAATGGCAAGATTTCATTCTTTTTGACAGCTGAATAATACTCCATTGTATATGTATACCACATCTTTATCCATTCGTCTGTTGAAGGGCATCTCGGCTCCTTCCACAGTTGGCTATTGTGGACATTGCTGCTATAAACAATGGAGTGCATGTGCCCCTTCTTTTTACTAAATCTTTATCTTTGGAGTAAATACTCAGTAGTGAAATTGCTGGGTCGTAGGGTAGCTCTATTTTTAACTTTTTGAGGAACCTCCATACTGTTCTCCAGAGTGGCTGTACCAGCTTGCATTCCCACCAACAGTGTAAGAGGGTTCCCCTTTCTCCACATCCTTGCCAACCCCTGTTGTTTCCTGAGTTGTTAATCTTAGCCATTCGGTGTGAGGTGGTGTCTCATTGTGGTTTTGGTTTGTATTTCCCTGATGGCTAATGATGTGGAGCACTTTTTCATGTGTCTGTTGGCCATTTGTATGTCTTCTGCCCATTTCTTGACTGGATTATTTGTTTTATGGGTATTGAGTTTGAGAAGTTCTTTGATTACTGATTCAGTTTCTTTCTATTATGTTCAGTTAGCCAACATATAGTACATCAGTAGTTTTTGATGTAGTGTTCAACGATTCATTAGTTTTGTATAACACCCAGTGCTCATCACACCACCTGCTCTCCTTAATATCCATCACCTGGCTACCCCCCCCCACCCCACACTCCCTCTGTAACCCTCAGTTTGTTTCCTGGAGTCCAGAGTCTCTCATGGTTGTCTCCCTCTCTGATTTCTTCCTGTTCGGTTTTTACTGTCTTACCCTATGGTCCCCCATGCTATTCCTTATGTTCCACATATGAGTGAAACCATATGATAAGTGTCTTTCTCTGCTTGATAATCCAGTCAACAAAAATGAGATACCACCTCACACCACTCAGAATGGCTAAAATTAACAAGACAGGGAACAACAAATGTTGGTGAGGATGTTGGAATGCAAGCTAGAGAGGTTCCTCCAGTTAAAAATAGAGTTACCCTATGACCCAAAATTGCACTACTGGGTATTTACCCCAAAGATACAAATGTAGTGATCCAAAGGGGCACATGCACCACAATGTTTATAGCAGCAGTGTCCACAATAGCGAAACTATGGAAAGAGCCCATATATCCACTGACAGATGAATGGATAAAGATGGGGTGTGTGTGTGTGTGTGTGTGTGTGGATTACTACTCAGCTTTCAGAAAGGATGAATACTTGCCATTTACATCAACGTGGATGGAATTGGAAGGTATTATGCTAAGCACAATAAGTCAATCAAAGAAAGACAATTATCATATGGTTTCACTCGTGGAATTTAAGAAACAAAACAATCATAGGGGAAGGGAGGGGAAAAGACAAAATCTGAGAGGGAGACAAAGCATAAGAGACTTTTAACTATAGGCAACAAACTGAGGCTTTCTGGCAGGGAGGTAGTTGGGGGAATGGGGTAAGTGGGTGGTAGGGATTAAGGAGGGCACTTGATGTAATGAGCACCGGGTGTTATATGCAACTGATGAATCACTATACCTCTGAAACTAATAATACTTAAAAAGCAATATAGTATACCATATTAAGAGAATGAAAGCAAAAAATATATGATCATCTCAATGTATGCAGAAAATGTATTTAACAGTTTCATATTAAAAACAATAGAGTAGGAACACAAACTTCCTCAACATAATAAAGGCCATATATGAAACATACTCAATGGCAGAAGATTGAGTGGTTTGTCTCTAAGAATATGGACAAGGATGCCCCACTCTTGTCACTTCTATTCAACATAATATTGGAAGTTCTGGCCACAGCAGTTAAGCAAGAAAAAGAAATAAAAGGTATCCAATTTGGAAAGAAAGAGGTAAAATTTTCTTTGTACACAAGAAGATATGATATAGTCATGAAACCTAAAAATACCATAAAATGTGTTTAGAATGAATAAAATTCAAGAAAGTTTCAGGCTACACAATCAACATAAAAACCTGTTGCATTTTTATACACTAAAAATGAACAATTTGAAAAGGGAATTAAACAATTCCACTTAAAACAGCATCACAAATAGCAAGATTTCATTCTTGTTGATGACTGAACACTAGGTGTTATATGCAATTGATGAATCATTAAATTCTACCCCTGAAACTAATAATAGTGATAATAATGATAAATGTTACAGGAAAAAAATCACACTTAACAAGAAAAAATAATAAAAAGAAGGTAAAGGATTTGTATGCTGAAAACTCAAAATGTTGAAGGAAAAAAGACAAGTAAATGAAAAGAAATCCTGTGTTCATGGACTACAGGATTTAATGTTAAGATATCAAAACACAGGAGATAGTCCAAGGTGGTGGAGGAGTAGGAGACCTTAGTTTTGTCTGTTCCCAGGAACTCAGCTAGATAGCTAGCAAATCATTCTAAACACCTGTGAACTCAACTGGAGATCTAAGAAAATAGCTGCAACTCTACAAATAGAAAAGCGACCACTTTCTGCAAGGTAGGCGATGTGGAGAAGTGAATCCAAGGCAACATATGGGAAGATAAACCATTGAGGGAGGGAGCCTCTGTCAGCCAACTACTGGAAAGTGTTACAGCAGCGTAGCGCAAAATCATAACTTTACTAATAGTCTGCTCCAGTGAGGGACATCCCTGCCTGAAAGGTGCTCTGGTGGTGAAGTGGGGTGGAATCCTAGGTGGGACAGTGTGGTCTCAGGATCCTCAGGGTCACAGAAGGAGCAGGGGGTGTCTCAGTGTGGCAGAGCTCCCAGGCATCAGAGCAGGGAAAGCCAGCTGCAATCAACTTGTCCAAGAGTGGGCTTTCAGCTCGGGGTTGCCATAAACCGTGAAGCTCAGCATGATCGGGCCACTGCTCTCTGAGCAGGGGCCAAGCAAGCAGCAGAACCGTTGCAAGACACGCCCCCCTTCTCCCCCAGGAAGAACTGTGTGTGCGCGTGCTGCAGGAGTTTGCAGGGTTTGGAGACTTGAGATGGGATCACATGACAGAAACGCTCAGTCACAGGCTGGATGAGCACAGAGTGCAGATGGAGACTAGGGAGACAGGAGTGATTGACTGCCTTTCTCTGAGGGCGCACTGAGAACTGGGGCTTCAAGCTTTCAGCTCTGGGGCTGGAGACTGGGAAGCTGCCCCCCCCTTTTTAAAGACTTTTATCTACTTGTTTGAGAGAGTGAGAGCACAAGCGGGTTGAGGGGCACAGGGAGAAGCAGACTCCCCACTGAGCAGGGAGCCTGACATGGGGCTCGATCTTGGGACCCTGGGAACATGACCTGAACCAAAGGTAGAGGCTTAACTGATTGAGCCACCCACACACCCCAGGAGATCACCATTTTCATTCTTATCCTATAAGCAGTGTGGAAAGCCTACAGGGAACAAAAGCCATAGAGGGCAATCTGGAGCAACTTACTTAGCCTGGCCATCTGGCAGGGGCGGTGCAGTTCCACCCAGGGCAGACACCTGAGAATCAGCACAACAGGACCCTCACCCAGAAGATCAGCAGGAACATCGAGCCAAGAGCAAGTTTACCATTACATTGAACTGCAAAACTCTAGCACTAGGAGAAAATAGTATATAGAATTCATGTTTTTCCCCCCATGATTCTTTAGTCATTCAATTTTAATTTTTTTCAACCAATTTAGCAACTTTAAAAAAAATCTTTAATTTTCATCTTTACACTTAGTCTAGTCTTTCACTGTATTTGTTTTTGTATATATATAAGTATATATATGTATATATATTTTTGTATATATATACTTTTTTGTATATATATATTTTTTGAGTGTATATATATGTGTATATATGTATATATATATATATACTTTTTTGTGTGTATATATATATGTTTTTCCTCTTTACAGTTTTGGGATGCAGTTTCTTCTAACAGGCCAAACTGCACTCAGGATACAGTGTACTGCTCTGTTCTGTTCGCCTGTTTATATTCCTTTTTTTTTTTGTCTTTTAATGTTCATTTTTACAGTTACGTTCTATCCTTTCATTGTATTTATTTTTGACAATATATAAATTTTTATTTCTTTATGATTTTGGGATCTAGTTTTGTAACAAATGGACCAAAATACACACAGGATCCAGTGTGTTGCTCTGTTCTGTTAATTGTCTGATATATATATATATATATATAAATTTTTTTTTTCCAGTTTCGGGTCTCTTCTGATTTGTTTAGTGTATATTTCTCTTGGGTCATTGTTGCCAGTTTAGTATTTTGTTCTCATTCATTCTATTCTTCTCTGGACAGAATGACAAGACAGAAAAATGTACCTCAGAAAAGAGAACAAAAGGCAGTACTGTCAGGGACCTATCAATAGGATATAAGATGTCGGAACCAGAGTTCAGAATAATGATTATAAAGATACTAGCTGGGCTTGAAAAAAGCAGAGAAGACACTAGAGAAGCACTTCTGGAGAAATAAACTAAAATCTAACCAAGTCAAAATCACAAAAGCTATTAATGGGAGGCTCTAAGTGCTACAATAAAAGAGGCAGAAGAGAGAATTAGTGATAAGACAAAATGATGGAGATGAAGCTGAGAAAAAGATAAACTACTGGGGGACATCTGGGTGGCTCATTCAGGCATCTGCCTTTGGCTCAGATCATGATTCCAGGGTCCTGGGATCAAGTCCCATGTCGGGCTCTTTGCTCAGTGGGGAGCCTGCTTCTCCTTCTCCCTCTGCCTGCCACTCTGCCTGCCGCTCTGCCTACTTGTGTGCTCGCTCGCTCTCAAAAAAATAAACTACTGGATCATGAGGGGAGAATTCAAGAAATAAGTGATACCACAAAGCACAACAATATTAAAATAATTGGGATCCCAGAAGGAGAGGAAAGACCGGGGCGTGGGGGAGGGGGGCAGAAGGTGTATTGGAGCAAATTATAGTGGACAACTTCCCTTATCTGGGGAAGGACAAGTATTCAAGTCCAGGAAGCATAGAGAAGCTCCCCTCAATATCAGTGAAAACAGGTCAGCACCTCAACATACTGAAACTTGCAAGTCTCAGAGAGAAAATCCTGAGAGTGGGACACGGGGTCCATAACCTACAAGGCTAGAAGTGTTAGACTGGCAGGAGACCTATCCACAGAGACCTGGCAGGCCAGAAAGGGCTGGCATGATATAAACAGGGTGCTAAATGAGAAAAATGAGCAGCCAAGAATACTTTATCCAGCAAGGCTGTCATTCAAAATGGAAGGAGAGATAAAAAGCTTCCAGTACAAACAGAAACTAAAAGAATTTGTGATCACTAAACCAGCCCTGTAGGAAATATGAAATGGGATCCTTTAAGTAAGAGAGAGCCCAAAATTAACATAGACCAGAAAGGAACAGAGACAATATACAGAAACATTGACTTTACAGGTAATACAATAACACTAAATTTCTATCTTTCAATAGTTACTCTGAATGTGAATGGGCTAAATACCCCAATCAAAAGACAAAAGGTATCAGATTGGATAAAAAAGCAAGACCCATCGATATGCTGTCTGTAAGAGACTCATTTTAGACCCAAAGACACCTCCAGACTGATAGGGGGTGGAAAACCATTTACCACACTAATGGACATCAAAAGAAAGCTGGGGTAGCAATCCTTTTATCAGACAAATAAGATTTTAAGCAAAAGAATATACTAAGAGATGAGGAAGGACACTGTATCATACTTAAAAGGTCTACCCAACAAGAAGATCTAACAATTATAAATATTTATGCTCCTAACTTGGGAGCAGCCAATTATATAAACCAATAACAAAATTAAAGCACTGATAATAATACAGTAATTGTAGTGGACTTTAACACCCCCCAGTCACAGCAGCGGAAGATCATCTAATCAGAAGATCAGCAAGGAAACAAGGACTTTGAATGACACTGGACCATATGGACTTGATATAAACAGAGCATTCCATCCTAAGGCAACAGAATACACATTCTTCTCAAGTGCACATGGAACATCCTCCAGAATAGATCACGTACTGGGTCACAAAATCAGGTCTCAACTGGTATCAAAAGATTGGGAGTATTCCCTGCATATTTTCAGACCACAGTGCTTGAAACTGGAACTCAATCACAAGAGGAAATTTGGAAAACTCAAATACATGGAGGCTAAAGAGCATCCTACTAAAGAATAATGGGTTAACCAGGAAATTAGAGAAGAATTTAAAAAACTCATGGAAACAAATGAAAATGAAAACACAACTCTCCAAAACATTTGGGATGCAGCAAAGGCAGTCCTAAGTTAAGGGAAGTACATAGCAATACAAGCCTTTCTCAAGAAACAAGAAAGGTGGGGCACTTGGGTTGCTCAGTCAGTTAAGTGTCTGCCTTCAGCTCAGGTCATGGTGTCAGGGTCCTGGGATCGAGCCTCGTGTTGGGCTTTCTGCTCAGCAGGGAGCCTGCTTCTCCCTCTGCCTGCCCCTGCCTACTTGTGCTCTCTCTCCGTCAAGTAAATAAATCTTAAAAAAAAAAAAAAAGGAAAGGTCTCAAATACACAAGCTAACCATACACCTAAAGGAGTGGGAGAAAGAACAGCAAATAAAGCCTAAACCCAGCAGGAGAAGAGAATAAAGATTAGAGCAGAAATCAGTGAAATAGAAACCAGAACAGATCAATGAAACTAGGAGCTGGTTCTTTGAAAGAATTAGTAAGATTGACAAACCCCTAGCCAGACTTATCAAAAAGAAAAAAAGACCCAAATAAAAACACGAAAGAGGAGCCATCACAACCAACACCGAAGAAATACAATTATAAGAACATATTATGAACTATATACCAACAAATTAGGCAATTTGAAAGAAATGGATACATTCCTGAAAACTTAGGAACTACCAAAACTGAAACAGGAAGAAAGAGAAAATCTGAACAGACCCATAACCAGCAAGGAAACTGAAGCATTAATCAAAAACCTCCCCAAAATACAAGAGTCCAGGGATAGAAGGCTTCCCAGGGGGAATTCTACCAACTATTTAAAGAAGAATACCTATTCTTCTGAAGCTGTTTCAAAAATTAGAAATGGAAGGAAAACTTATAACTCGTCCTATGAGGCCAGCATTACCTTGATCCCCAAACCAGGCAAAGACCCTACCAAAAAGAATTATAGACTAATATCCCTGATAAACATGGATACAAATAGTCTCAACAAGATGCTAGTATCCTATTGAGGATCCAACAGTACATTAAAAGGATTATTCAGCGTGACCAAGTGGGATTCATTCCTGGGCTGTCAAGGTGGTTCAACAATTGCAAATCAATGTGATACACTATGTAAATAAAGGAATGGACAAGAACCATGTGATCCTCTCAATAGTTGCAGAAAAAGCATTTGACAAAGTACAGCTTCCTTTTTTTTTTTTGATTTTATTTATTTATTTGACAGAGAGAGACACAGCGAGAGACGGAACACAAGCACAGGGAGTGGGAGACGGAGAAGCAGGCTTCCCGTGGAGCAGGGAGTCTGATGTGGGGCTCAATCCCAGGACGCCGGGATCATGACGTGAGCTAAAGGCAGATGCTTAACAACTGAGCCACCTAGGGGCCCCCAGCATCCTTTCTTGATTAAAACTCAACAGTGTAGGGAGAGAGGGAACATACATCAATATCATATAACCCATCTATGAAAAGCCCACAGTGAACATTCTCAATGGGGAAGAACTGAGTGCTTTTCCCCTAAGGTCAGGAACATGACAGGATGTCCACTCTCACCACTGTTGTTCCATTCTAGAACCCTCATGAAAGAAATTGAGGAAGACACAAAGAAATGGAA
>NW_025410069.1:0-8727 GCF_002201575.2 Neomonachus schauinslandi
TGACTGAGCCACCCAGGCACCCCCATAGTGGTACATTTCTGCTCATCTTCATTCTAAATCATATTTTCTATCTCAAAATAACATTTTTTTCTCATATTTAATATGTGTCTACTTTGAATTCTTCTTTGTTTGTTGTGGATACTGTCACCTGCTTTCTGGTGGTTCTCATTTGCATTGTATAGCATGATCTATCCTACATTTTCAACATTGTTCTTTCACTTTTGTTTGAAGAGTGATGTCTTAGAGACAGAATATATATGAACTTTCTATTAATATAAAGGCCTAATTTTTCAATAGAGTAATTTTTACCTACATTTATTTTAATAATTGTGCTTTTTATTTCAGTCTTCTCATGTTTTTCTTTATTAAAATGTTTTGTTTACTTTTTTGTATTTTTCCGTATTAATTCATTAGATCATGCAAAATATTTATTAAGCACCCATGTGCCAATCACCATTGCCCAATTTGTTCTTCCCCTTATGATAACTGTTAACAGTGATAGCCCACATTTATTAAAGGGTTTCCATAAAATAGGTACAGTCTCCAAATTTCAACATATATTAACAGATTTAATGCAACATTAAATTGGTACCATTAATATACCCATTTTGAAGAGGCAAAAAGTGATGAAAAAATATTCACAGACCACTCAAGTTGAGTAGTTCAAGTGGTGGATTCGGGAAATGGAATTGGATATTCTGACTCCAGAGGTCTCTGATTTGGAAGTTCTATTTTCTATTTTTATTCCACTGGCTATTTCATCTTTCAGCATATTTGCACTTACATTTAGCAACATGAAAATAGAAGCAAAATCTGTGTTTATTCTCTTAAAATTTCCATCACTATCTTTTTTCCTAAAAGTCTGGGTCCAGCTCACCTGTAGACTCTAAACTCCATGCTGTCTTTTCCACCACACACCTGGCACACAATAAATAATTGTGAATGTTGCATAGAGGTATAGCCATCAGATCTACCTATTTGGTTTACCTATTTGGTTTTGTGAGATCTCCAACTTGTTCTTCATTGCTTCTGTTGAGTTACTTAGTTTCTTAAATGTTCCTCATCTCCGATTACTTTACATATTTTCAGGTCACTGGATTTTGATACAGTTAAAACTGTCACTTGAATCTCAATACCTTTTCCATTCCCTGTAGTAAGTAACTATGTTTCTGATTTGTTTGAATGGTTCTTCTTTTTAGACTATATTCCTTATATAGGGATCTGAGAATAGAATATCTCATGAATTCACCTTACAAGATTTGGGTAAATATTTGAAATTTTTTGTTATTCAAAATGAAACAGTACTGCATGAATTATAGCTAGAAAATCTAGACAAACTATTTTTTAACCAATGGCTCTTACTAAAATATGTGTAATTTCATTAAAGGAATGTTACATAGTTTTGCTTAACAAAACTACTAAATGTATCAATGATGCTATAAAATATTTATCCCTTAAGTATTTACTATCCCACAGCTTTAGATAATCCCATTTTATATAGAAGAACACAGAAAAGGGTACCAAATAATTAATCACTTGAAGTGCAAGAATTGCGTCTCCAGTCGGCAGTCACACACCATCACAATCCACCTCAGTACACTTAAACTGGGTCACGATCTCCTCACCTCATTGATATACTTAGTGTAACCATTGTACACTCATGACAATATTCCGTTCTGCTGATTTTCTCCCAACCTATGAAAAGTACATTAGTGGCTCTTTTTCTCCTTCTCAATGACATGTTATTTATATCATTTGCTAAGTGTTTCATATGGGTTTTAGGAACTCCATAGCCAGAATATTTTTGTTAACTAGACAAAGAACATGGCTCTTTTCAAATTGCAGGTTAAGTATCCTGTTTGGGGTTGGTACAGAAAGAACAGGCAGAGAAATGCCCTCTTGGCTGGAAGAAGGGAAAAGAATTGAGTACACATTATAAAAGCAATTATTCCCTTTGCTGTAGAGTGTACAGAGAGAAAAGTAAGAAGGCCAAAGAATTACAAAAAAGGAATTTGCTGCTTCAGTGACCCTGTTAGATACCTGTTAAGACCTTTTGCTTCCTCTACCGTTACTAACTAAATCTCAGCAAAAAAGAGAAATCTAAAGAAATGGTGGGAATTATGTTAGAACTGGGCATTTTCTTCTTCAGTGTCACTGTAGCTGCTATTCCCTGGCAACATAATTGTAACTAATTAGAATCTAGTTAGATACAGAGACAGCATTAAAACCCTTTGCTTCTTTTTTCTCCCTTGATGGTCACAGTTTGTGCTTCTATCTGTTCAGGGCAGAGAAGTTTCAGTTTCACAATCACTTTTCAAGTTTAGTTTTATCTGTTTATTTTTTCTTCCAAATAATTTGCACAAATTTTGACATTTCACTGGACTATGTGAACCACTTTCAACACTCACTGCCAGGTTAACCACTGAGTCCACTCAAGGCCAGATAAAGCACATCTATTACCCCAGTAGCTCTAATTGCAGGATAGCCAGAGGGTATCCATTTGGTCTATAATTAGGTCATTTCTCTCTCATCCCCTGCAAGTGTGTATAATTATAAATTAATTTAAAATCCACTGTGAGAAAAGAAATTCTCTGTAATATAAAGGAAAGACAAAAGCTGCAGGAAGTACATCTTTAAAAACATTTTTTGGCATTTCCTTCAAAATTGATCCTTGAACTGGTTTTTCATTCACTATTCATTTTCCTGGCTAGGAGCTTCATCGTTGTACATTTAAATTTTGGGTCAATTTAAAGTTATACTGCAGCCTTAAGGTTTTGATGCTTTCTGCAGAATTTACATTTAGCAGATCAAAACTATTCTTTGGGGAAATCAAACCCATTGAGGGGCCAGCCTCTGAATGACACTTAAAGGCGTGGCTCTGTGCAGGCCCTGACATGAGAACTTGTTATGTTCGACATTTTTCTTTCTCTCTAAGTGCCACACATTGGCCCTTTTAACACTCGCCTTTCTGTTTTCACAATATAAATGTTATGTGTTATCCTAGGTAAGATAAAACATTAAAAAAAAAATGGCTCATACTGTATACTACAGTAGCTGTTCTTTTAATCTGTTTGGCTGAGCTGCTCTTTTACTTATGTTATCCAAAACTGTGGTTAAATGTATTACACCACACATTTTCAGAGAGGCGATGCAGGTAAAAACATGCATGTCTGACAACAAGATAACTTTAACCAAGCTATTGAGGCAATGTTTTGACTTGCTAGACTTCCTGTTTCTGTCAGAAAATCAATCTCTTTTGTGGACTTGGGGAAAATGTGGCAGGTGTTGCCCAGGCCAAGACAGTGTACATAAGACCCAAACTACATATGTGACATTTTTAAATTTCCTAAACACTGAAAAATGAGAGAGAGAGAGCTAGCAAGAGAGAAGTGTTCTGCCATCAGAAGAAGAGATATTGTATTCAAGTAATTTCCTCTAAGAATATTCTGATGAATCCATTATAATCCTTATAGAATGTGAAAAATTGTTTTTTTTAAATAATTATTTTACTACTCTGCAAAGATCCTTACCTGCTTTTGACATTCCAGTTAGAGGATAATGATGGTAACATTTCACACTTAGACACTGTTCTAAGTTCTTTACATTCAAGTCATCCTATGAGGTGTATACAGACAAGGAAAGTGAGGCACAGGAGATTAAGAAATATGATCAAGGCCTACCCAGGAGGTCACAGGAATTCAGGCCTTCAGGTTTGAGAGGACTGCTCTAGGCACATGATGCTATGCCAAGGTAATAGGAATAAAGCAGGACCAGCCAGATGCCACCACACTCTATTGACCTGGGAACCTGACAGGGTAGGAAAGGCTTTGACTGGTACTCTGTAAGTGCTCACCAAATATTTTATGGACTTAATTTAGCAGTAACTTCTTAAATCTAGTGATAGTATATGACCAAGTTTGCCATTCAAAAGTGTATCTCTAGCCACAGAACACCTCAAGATATTTCATACCATCAGGGAATTCCATAGTTAAAAGCCGCAGAATCTACTTCTGATCAACTAAGTCTAGTTTTGTGCTTATTTGGCAACCAAATAAAAAATGGAATGCTACTGAAATCATCCCCATCATCAGAGGCTTTAAACTATCAACAAGATATTCTGTCATAAAAATAAGCAGTAAAGAGGATTTTAGCATAAACAGAGGGGGAAAGCCCATAAAAGATCAAATTCTGAAAAAAAAATGCACAACCTTAGATTTTTTATTTTCAGAAAGTCATAATTCTTACTTCTACTGTTTAAGATTTTAAAAACATTTGGATTCAATTAATAACACTGAATTTTATATTTTATGAGAAGCTAATATGCATAATCTATTTCCATCAAATCACTAACAATCAGGTGTCAGGAAACTTCTGTAAAGGGTCAGATGGCAAATATTTTAGGGTTTGTGGGCTATATGGACTCTGCCACACCTACTCTGTCATTGCAGCACAAAAGCTACCATAGATGGTATGTTAATAAATGAGTGGGGTTGTGTTCCAATAAAACTTTATTTACAAAAACAGTTGGTTGGCCATATTAAGCATGCAGAATGTAGTTTGCCAACCCTAGGTTTAAACCATAAAAAGATCATGTATATTTTTCACTTCTAGTAAATAAGAATATATTTATAAATCAAATTATTTTTCCAACATGATAATAAACTCTAAACAAGACCATTTCTATTAAAAAAAAAACTCCAAGATTTTACCAAGTAATATAATAGTTCTGCAATTTTCCTCTAATTCCTATGTAATCACTGTGGATTATATCCCTCTATTTTAATTAATTGATATTCAGACCCAACCAAAGTTCTAGAAGGCTAAGAGGTGCTCTCTAGTCTTATACGTAGCTGAGAGATCTGAGCCAACACTAGATGATGCTACGTTTGACTCTGTAAGCCTTATCATCAGTATGGTTTGTGGGTCCACCGAACATCAAATGCAAAACAAAATTACCTACAGCCATGTGCGTGGCAACCAGCACTTCTGCATCCCTTGCCTCGGTCTGCATCCTTCCTGATGAAAATATACTCATTGTTAGTATCCAAGCCAAGTTCTGGAAGAAACCAAACTAAACAGGTTCGTTTAAGCCAATGTATTTTACTAAATTCTTCCCGGAGAGAGAACAGAGAGGAATGAAGTGGTAAAAGTGTCTGGCATAAGTGAATTTGATTCTTTGTCTCTAATCAGCTTTAGATTTGGGATACCCACTTTTCCTGTCCTCCATAAATGGTTAAGAATTTAATGATTTCTAAATGAATAAATGGGTCAGAGATTTTTGAACAAATTTATTGGACATGGCTGTGTTTTATGTCTAAGATAAATCTTACATTTAGTAAATTTTTTCAGACAACTAGAAAGATTTACAAGTGACTATTGAAAAAACATAATCACAATGAAATACTCTTTTTAGGATCATTGACTGAAGAGCTTCAGTTTTTTTTCTAACTAGATGCATTACGAAAACAATCATTTCTGAATATAAACTATGGCCAATAAATATAAATTTGTTCTAAAAATGACCGATTGGGCTTAGAACCATGTTTTTTTTCTTCTTCTTTTCTCCAATACAGATAGAGTGCCATTTTCCTATGGACACCTCAGAGTGTCTATTTATCTCAAATTAAATCACAGAATTCTTGATAGAAAATCACTAGGTTCTGTTAAATTATATAATCAGTACCTTTAGGGCACTAAAAATAATTTTAAAACAAACATAAATTATGATTCCAAAAAGGGTAGGGTTTGGGTCATAACTGGTGACTTGGATGCAAATAGTTTGTAGTTTGTTGCAGTGGTGGTTTGAAGTAGGAATGGGAGTTGTATATTTGTTTTGTTTTGTTTTGTTTTTAGCAGCATCTATAATTCAAGGCTTTGTCTTGAATGAATTAGCACACTTTTGTAATTTTCTCCTGGTTCTGGTTAACTCCTTATGAGCCCTCAGATTTGGGGCAGTCCTCTTTGGAGTATATCTGCAAAGGCTTAACTGTTAACATTAAAATCTGCACCTCAGTCCTCCTTGTCTATTTGCCCAGATAGGTCAAAGTCACAGCAGCTCAGGAAAGCCCAAGAGGCTTGGAAACTCTGCAAGTATAGCAAGGTGCTCCTTAGTCTGTTGGGAATGAAACAGAAATTTGGCAGGAGGTCAGGAGAATTCATTAGCTAGGCAGTGCAACACAGCCCACTATGAGGCAGGGAGAGTGGGTTTAGAGCAAAAGGCTAATTACTCCAATACCCAGCTCAATCTCCTGCTAGATTTACTGCTAATTAATTTTCTCTTCATTCTTACCTATCCAGCCAGTGAATCAGGGCCTATGACTCACTTTCTGCTTTTCCCTCTTGTAACCATCACCAGTTTCTTCTCCATTATCAAATCGCTTTTTGAGTTTCTCTTTTCTGAAGGTTGGTTGCCTGGGCTTGACCATGGGAAGGCCTTTGAGCAAAAGGACTCAGGGCAATAAGCTGCAATCAGTTAAAAACAACAAAATGGAGACATAATAATGAATAAAGGGGGTTTTGCTACTTTTTTCTTTTGCTTCCCTCATAAGGAAAGAAAATTATTTTTTCATGTTTCTTATATTTTTCCAATTTTCTGAACAGTTCATGTAGACAAGGCATATTTCTAGGACTAGTGCTGGTCAGGGAAGTAAATGCCTGTTGAATAACCACACAGAGGGCATGGACAGCATTGAATGGAGAGAGAGAAAAAGAAAACAATTTCAAATGCTATTATTTAGATTTTGTAAAGATTTACAAATATGTCTTATTTTAACCAAATATCAACACCCTTAAATAGGTAAGAAAATAATGCAGGCCCATGTTTATATGTACCATTTAATACTTCTAGAGAATTGCTATCTGTGAAAATAACAACTGTGGGGACACCTGGGTGGCTCAGTTGGTTACGCGTCTGCCTTCAGCTCAGGTCATGATCCCAGAGTCCTGGGATCAAGTCCCGCATCAGACTCCCTGCTCAGCGGGGAGCCTGCTTCTCCCTCTCCCTCTCCCCCCTGCTTGTGTTCCCTCTACCTCTCTGACAAACAAATAAATAAAATCTTAAAAAAAAAAAGAAAAGAACAACTGAGATACAAGTTTGCTATGCCAGAACTACAGCAATGCTCCAATAGCACCAACTAGCAGTTTTCTATAAACCAAAAGGAAGCCTCAGAAAGTATATTTGTTTGTTTGTTTCAAGGATATTCTCATAATGTACCTTATGTGTTTTCTATGGGTTCCTAGATGACATACAACTCTACTATTAGCCTCATTAGGCTATTAGCTCTACTAGCAGCTACTATTAGCTCTACTAAAAGCTCATTAGACATAGGAGCTTTTCAATAGAAATATCATGGTTTTGAATTCAAGCTATATTAAATTTACTTTCCAGAGCAAAAGTCTGTGGATCAACATGTATCAGTTATGAATTTGGGATTAGAAAGTATTGGAAAATGGATCAAGAAATTAATAAAAATAAGGCTACAAAAATATTGTAGAGGAAAACAAGAAGATGTTCTTAAACTCCTAAGTATTAAATACTGCCTTTAGAAACAAGCTCTACAGACTGTTCATGGTGGCCCCTGTATAATGTGGGCAAAACTGTTCAGACAGGATGGCACTCTACAGATCATGGATACTTTTTTTTTTATTATGTTACGTTAATCACCATCATCATTAGTTTTTGAAAGGTTGTGTTCCATGATTCATTGTTTGTGTATAACACCCAGTGCTCCATTCAGTACGTGCCCTCTTTAAAACCTATCACAAGGCTAACACATCCCCCCACCCCCCTCCCCACTAGAACCCTCAGTTTGTTTCTCAGAGCCCATCGTCTCTCATGGTTCATCTCCCCCTCCGATTCCCCCCCTTCATTTTTCCCTTCCTACTATCTTCTTTTTTTTTTTTTTAACATATACTGTATTATTTGTTTCAGAGGTACAGGTCTGTGATTCAACAGTCTTACACAATTCACAGCACTCCCCATAGGACATACCCTCCCCAATGTCTATCACCCAGCCACCCCATCCCTCCCACCCCCTACCAGTCCAGCAACCCTCAGTTTGTTTCCTGAGATTAAGAATTCCTCTTATCAGTGAGATCATATGATACATGTCTTTCTCTGATTGACTTATTTCACTCAGCATAATACCCTCCAGTTCCATTCATGTCGTTGCAAATGGGAAGATTTCATTCCTGTTGATGGCTGCATAATATTCCATTGTATATATATACCACTCCTTCTTTATCCATTCATCTGTTGATGGACATCTTGGCTCTTTCCATACTGCTATAAACATCGGGGTGCACATACCCCTTCAGATCCTTACATTTGTATCTTTGGGGTAAATACCCAGTAGTACAATTGCTGGGTCATATAGTAGCTCTATTTTCAACTTTTTGAGGAACCTCAAAAACTTTACTGAATTCCTGTATGAGTTCTAGCAGTTTTGGGGTGGAGTGTTTTGGGTTTTCCACATAAAGTATCATATCGTCTGCAAAGAGTGAGAGTTTGACTTCTTCTTTGCTGATTCAGATGCCTTTTATTTCTTTTTGTTGCCTGATTGCTGTGGCTAGGACTTCTAATACTATGTTGAATAGCAGTGGTGATAGTGGACGTCCCTGCAGCGTTCCTGACCTTAGGGGAAAAGCTCTCAGTTTTTCCCCATTGAGAATGATATTCGCTGTAGGTTTTTCATAGATGGCTTTTATGATATTGAGGTATGTACCCTG